>NW_027332425.1:4504044-4636624 GCF_000442705.2 Elaeis guineensis
TCAAGACTCCATTTCTGGATATGGAAAGAGGATGAATGAGTTGTTAGCCCTAGTACATACAGATGTATGTGGATCAATGACAACTCGGGCCAGAGAAGAATACTCCTATTTTATTACCTTTACAGATGATTTAACAAGGTTCGGATATGTGTATCTTATGAAACATAAATTCGAAGCCTTTGATAAGTTCAAGGAGTATTAAAATATGGTCGAGAAACAAACTGAAAAAAATATCAAGGTTCTTCAATCTGATCGAGAAGGAGAATACTTATCCAATAAATTTTTTGATCATCTTAAAAGTAAAGATATTCTTTCTGAATGGATCCCTCCTTATACACCTCAGCTAAATGGTATAGCAGAAAGGAGGAATCGCACTTTGATGGATATGGTGTAGTCCATGATGTGCTTCACTGATCTCCAATATCTTTCTGGAGATATACCCTAGAAACTGTCGCATACATATTAAACAGAGTGCCTTCAAAGTCTGTTGTAAACATACTATATGAGATATGGAAGTGAAGGAAGCCTAATCTTAAACATCTTAAGATTTGAAGCTATCCTTTTATGTCAAAAATATTTTTAGACATAAGCTTAGTGCTAGATCAGACAAATGTAGAATTAATGGATACTATTTCTACCATCCTACTAAATAAAAGGTATTTGTTAGTAGGCATGCCATTTTTTTGGAAAATAAATTCATCCAAGAAGGAGGTAGTGGGAGAAATATTGAACTTATGCAAGTTCATGATCTGCAAACTGATCCAGAAATACCAGTGGTTGAACCTCAGAAGATCTTTAATTAAAAGTATCTAAGGATGAGGTATATCCACAATACACATCTTTTCTCCGAAGGTCAGATAGAATGCATCAAGCATCTCTGAGATATGGTTTTATTATTGAGAATGATAATTCGATCAACATCATTCAGGATGATGATCTACTGATTATTCGAAAGCTGTCATGAGTAGAGACTCAGACAGATGGCTGAAAGCCATGAAATTTGAGATGGTCTCGATGTATACTAACTAAGTGTGGACCTTGGTTGATGCACCTGAGGGTGTGACCCTAATAGAATGCAAGTGGATCTTCAAAAAGAAGATCGGAGTAGATGACCAAGTAAAAACCTACAAAGCTAGATTGGTGGCGAAGGATTTCAAATAAAGATAAGAAATTGACTATGATGAAACATTCTCATCAGTGGCTATGCTCAAGTCCATTAAGATTTTACTTGCTATAGTGGTATACTACGATTATGAGATCTGGCAGATGGACATCAAAATCGCTTTTCTCAATGATAAACTAGAGGAAGAGGTCTATATGGCTCAATTAGAGGGATTTATCTCAAGTGAGAGGGCAAATCAAGTATGCAAGCTAAAGAGATTCATTTATGGATTAAAGCAGGCTTCGAGGAGCTGAAACATTTAATTTGATATGACAGTCAAAGAGTTTGATTTATTAAAAATAAGGATGAACCATGTGTGTGTAAGAAGATAAGTGGGAGTACTGTTATCTTCTTGATTTTGTATGTCGATGATATACTATTCATTGAGAATGATATCCCAATGATGCAATCGGTCAAGACTTGGCTATCGAATAAGTTTTTCATGAAAGACTTGGATGAAGCATCCTATATACTGGGTATAAAGATCTATAAAGATAGATCTAAAAGGATGTTAGGCTTATCCCAGTTACAATACATAGATCTCATATTAAAGAAGTTTTTAATATAGAGGCAAGTAAGAGAGATTATCTACCTGCAAGTCATGGTATACATCTCTCTAAGAAAATATGTAACAAGACACCAGAAGAGAGAAAAAAATGAATGAAATCCTTTATGCTTCAATTGTGGATCAATTATGTATGCCATGCTATGTACCAGGCTTGATGTAGCTTTTGGATGTAGCTAGCAGATTTTAGGTGATCCAGAAGAAGATCATTGAAAAGCTATGAAAAATATTCTGAAGTATCTAAGAAGGACTAAAGATATTTTTCTCATATATGGAGGAGGATCAGAGTTGAAACTAAAGGGATATACAGATTTTAATTTTTAATTTGATTTGGATGATAGCAAGTCAATATCAGGGTATGTGTTTACCCTTAATGGTAGGGCAGTGAGTTAGAAAAGTTCCAAGCAACAGATAGTAGCTGACTCAACCACTGAGGCAGAGTACATCGCTGCTAGTGAAGCCGCTAAGGAAGCTGTCTGGATGAAGAAGTTTATTATAGATTTAGGAGTCATTCCTGAGATTGAAGAATCGGTGTCACTCTATTGTGATAACACTGGGGCCGTTATTTAAGCTAAGGAACCTAGGTCTCATCAAAGATCTAAGCACATTCTTAGACACTTCCATCTCATTCAAAAAAATTATAGAGAGATAAGATATTATCCTTGAACAAGTAGATACAAAAAATAATATAGCAGACCATTCACTAAGGCCATACCACAGCAGCTATTTGATCACCATCTTGACTGTATGGTATTGAGATACAAAGGTGATTGGGTTTAGTGTAAATGGGAGATTGAAAGAAGAGTGCCCTATAAGCCAATCGCAAGTACTGTGATGGAATTTTTCTTTTAATTTTTTAACTCATGTAATGATATTTATTATTTGATAATAAAATGAGATATTGATTCATCATATTAGCTGCACCTTATTATGTCTAAGATTATGATGAATCTCAAAGATTAGGGCAATGATTTTAGAAGACATGAATGGGTCATGCTGGTGAGACTAAAATTTTAAAACTCTAATCTTAAATATTTTTGATCGTAGGAATATTGAGTCGGGGATCAATATTTCGGATAAACTAGCACATCCTGTGTATGCTCGATGGAGAGGGTGGCAGATCTCACTAGCCACTTGTGTGGGATACTAATACAAAGTATGGTGCTCATTTGGAAAATGAGTCCACTGAATTGACTCAATGAAAGAGAACATCTTATGGAAGCTTTATTTGCATGTCAAAGATGGTTCTCTAAGTGAGAGTTGTGCAAGTGATCCTTAGACTTGAGACACCATGAAATCTTGTGCATATGAATTCATATTTTGATTCATACTCAAGCATAGTATTAAGATATGTATGGGATATTCTGAATATGGTGGAGTGTATATGAAGGTTGTGAGTAGGTCAATATGGAATCGATCACTCATAGTAAGAGAAGATCGTATCCTATATATTCTCACTCTTAGATGAATCAGAAAAAATATTTTGGCTAAAAGTAGGAAGAAGATTAGAAAAAATTTCTAATGCTTCTTCATTGGAGTCATCACTGGTTAATTGAGAATCGATATGAATATGTGTTTGAGTTTGACATGATTCCATACTCATGAACATATTTAGGGTGTAGAGATGATCGAAGGATTGAATTACATGGTAACTTACCATTGAAGGATATATTTGATATTTTTATTAAATTTTATATCTTCTAAATAGTTATGATACATTGCTAGATATCAATCTTGACTTGTAGATCTGATCGAATTAAAAAGTTTAATTCGATCGTCAATTAGAAAGAGTTCTAATTGCTGAAATAAGATTAGCTCGATTGGACCTAAATCAGTTAGATTAAAATCTAATCAAATTAGGTTAACTTATATCCAGACCTACTACTGGCTAGATGTAGAACCCAATGGTCATACATATATAGAAATTGGCCAAAGTCCCTTTTGAAAGAGGTTGATTGGAATTTTGGATTCAATCAGGGTTCCGGTAAGCATGCTAGTACATGTGGCAACCCTGGCTCCTTTGGAGACCAATTTGATCTCATATCTTGCTGATTTGTTAGCCTAATTTGGTGGACATTTGGGTCAGGTCAAGCCACCTAAAAGTAGATAAAAAGAGATGCCATATCTGGCGTACATGCCAAATAACTAAGAGTCCAACTTAAGAAGGACTCTTGGCGCAAATATGCTGAGCGCACGCGCTTTTTGTTTTTGGCATGGAGAAGGACTAAGAGTCATTCTGTTTTAGGTCTCTATTTTTTATGGTAATGAGACTAGATGATGAACCACCTAGCACATCTTTTAAAGTATAAAAAATCCTTCAAATTGTGCATGAAAAAATTCCTGGAATCTTGCCACGCGTGCGATAGATTTTCTGGATGCGTGAAGGGATGTGAAGACTCCTTCTGTGTAAGGAGTGTTAAGCAACTTTTTTATTTGATAAATTTTGTGATAAGGATTAGTTTTAAGTTTTGATCACATGGTAAAAATATAAAAAATTATCAGTTTAAGGAAGGTTTTTTTTGACACCCTTTTCTAGGCATGCATGTGTGCGACAGCGAGAAGGTACTCATGCATCTCTTCGGTGAAGAGTCCTTCTCACATATAAACACTTATCTAAATAAGGTGTCACTTGCTGATGGCCTTCCTATTTGAATAAAGTGTTATATGGTAATTTTTTACACTGATCTAAAGTCAGAAGAGATGCAAAAAGTATCTCATTCTAGGCATGTGCGTGTGAGAGGGCTGAAATCGACGTATCACACCCTAAAGAGTCCTTCTGTTTAAAGACTCTCAGATAAGTGACACGAGGACTTGATATGCTATTCCAGATGTGGCATGCCTTCTCTATTGGTGTCCTATCTGGTAGTATAAATAGGAGATGGTAGATGGGGTGATCATTCAATTCTTACATCCCCTATCCACTCCCTCTCTCCCTCTCTTACAACTTTAGGGTTTAGGACAAAGGCTTGTTTTTTTAAGACAAACCTAATCCTAATAGCTCTAAGGATTTAAGAAGTCTAGAAAAAGATGGTCAAGTTCAGTGGATAGTTCAAAAAGGTTCAAACTCAGATCTGGAGGAAGAACTGATCGATTGGTGGCTGATCGAGTTCTAGGGGCTAGAACTCTTGAAGCAAGGTGAAGGAGCGCTGTCCTTGGTTTAATTTTTGTGTGGATCACCATTGGAGGGTGGATACTTAGATGCCTTATAAAAATTGGGATTAGCACTATAGGTATTCTTCTTATCCTAATTTATATTTATTGTACTTTGATTTATATAATCAAGGATTTTTGGGCATTAGGATTTTCGGTGCATCAGGTATTTTTAATAAAAATCTTAAACACCTAATCCTTTTGCTGTACCATCAAAATCTAACATAGTCAACTGCCATAGTCTGTTGGGGTTGCTATAGACTTTTGAGAAAGATCACCGGCTCCACAAGGAGACAATGAATCTAGTGGGAGGATTTTCTTTGGATAGTCATCGTCCCTTTAAGAAAAGAAAAAAGAAGAAGAATAAGAAGGTACCTGGTGCTGGGAGTCAGTTCTAGAAACCCAAGTTCAAGACTGATCAAAGTCAGATAGAGTGCTTCTTTTGCAAAAAGCAAGGTCACTAGAAGAAGAGCTGTCCTCAATATATCGCCTTCCCTTGACCCGAACAGGCCAAAGAAGAAGAAGCAATCAGTTGCTGGACAAGATACTTGTTGGGTATAAAATAACCCCAGCCAAAGTTCGTAAAAGGCCGACCCTCCAAGGGCACTTCCAGCTTCCGACCTTGTGCGGCATCTTTTTTTGAACTCCCCCGACTGTCCGAGCTTCCATAATACCATCCAGACTTCTCCAATAATGAGCTCCTCCATTCATCTACCGGACTGCTCCAAATGCTCTCTGAGCTTCACTATCAGTCGATTTTCTACAGTGATTGACTATTCTCCGAATCTCTTCCAGACTTCTTCCAGTCATGATCGACTCTACTCCGAACTTCTATTGCAAGCGGACTTCATCCGAGATCCTACAAGAGTCGGACTTCGTCCGAACTCTACAGTGGATGGATCCCAGAACGAACTTCTACAACGGACGGGCTCCACCAGCCGGATCTCTATCCCGAACTTCTTTCGGACTTCATCAATGACCGACCTTCTCCAGCAGCGGAACTTCTACAGTAACCAGACTCCATCCAAGTTTCTACGGTGGTCGATCGCCTTTCGAATTTCATCCGAACTTCTACGATAAGAAGTCTCCATCCGAGCTTCCACGGCAACCGGTCTTCGTCCGAGCTTCTACAATAAGCGACCTCCTTTCAGACTCCTACAAGAGTCGGACTCCATTCAAACTTCTACAACAAAATTGAATCTCGGACTCCTCCAATGTTCGACCTTCCATAGTGTCCTCAAGACTACTCCAGCGGATGAACCTCTGCAACGCCATCCGAACTCCACTGTCGGTCGACCCTCTGTCGGGTTCCTCATAAAACTGGACCTCTCCAACAGACAATCTTCAGACGAGCTTCCACATCAGGCAAATTTCAAACGAACTTCTCTAGCAATCGAACTCCTATGGGACTTCTCCAATAGAAAGTTTCCGTCCGAGCTTCTACAGCAGATGACTTTCGCCTGCAGCATTAGTGCCTAAGGCACCCCACAACTATGGATTTGTCAGCAACCTCAAAATATCTGAGCTTCTCTTAGATTGCTGAGACAGAGAGCCGTTCTGCTCCACCAGACGTCCCAATCGAGCTTCATATTTGGAATAGTATCCCAAAGCCAATCGTCAGCCTGTTGATGGTTGTGTTTATTTTTGTATATGTACATGAATTATGAATTAATAAAAATTATTTTGATATTTTTCATCCCAAAATGTTTCATCTTCTAATGAACTCCTATGTTGTGGTGAAGTCCTTAGGACTATTTAGACTCGACAAAGGAGGATTTGTCGTTTAATCCTTAAATCTGTTCGCGACAAATGATACGTTGTTACCAAGGACAACAACGTTTATCAAGCATAGGTCGTTGTGTGCCATATAGGTTGGTTGTCCTCTTAACCAATGAGTGTGGAGACACTGGTATGGCATACAGGTGAGATTAAGGGTACATCTGCACTGAACGTGACCGACTCTGAAGCTATTTCTGCTGTCAAGATTTGCTTCGATGGAATATGGGTATAAATGTCCCTCCAACCTAAGACCGCCATGATGACTTGCAAGCAACTCACTGCACTTAGGCACTGGACTACCTGAATTTCTAATTCAGTGACGGAAGGCTGCTGGGTGTAGTCAAGTACTTGACTTATCGGTGTGTGTGTCAAGATAGGATTGACCACTCCAGTTTAGGAGCTGTGTACAATCATGTTTCAATTTAGCAAAATCTTGGCCAGGGTAGTCCTTGTGAGGAGTCACAGGACTGTTTGAGTTGAGCACGATTCGGATGATCTGATCAGGGTTGACAGTTTAACCCTGAATCGTCCTAAACACAGAGGTCAAAAGGATGAATTATATAGTAACCATATTCATATAGTTATGAGTATTGCGATTGCGACTATTCGATCTATCCGGATGTCGGATACCATTGCTAGATGGTCACTTCAATTAGTATAGGAATTGGTTCCTGTGCTACCAGCTTAGGTTCGAACCTGCGGGGTCACACACATTAGAGGTTCCTATCTGATCTGATGGCTGTGTAGAATTCTTCATGTTTGGGACTCAGTGATCGAGAATCAGGATTCTCTGATCATGAGTTCCACACATTATGGGTACCGGGGTCAAGAGTCCCACTGGTTGGGACTTTTCGATCAGGGTTATATATCGATGAATTTTGATGCCCGATTGCCCATCAGATTTAGACTCAGTATTTATGAGAGGTTTAATTAGTGATTTGATCACTAATTAACTCAATTTGATTGAGTAATTATTTTTGGATCAAGTCCAATTGAATTGGATTCAGTTGGGTTAGACCTGATTAGGTTAAGAGTTGACCTAATCGTCGAGATGGTTTGGTCCCTGATTTGATCAGGGGTTGGGCTTAGTCAATTCCTGATTTGATTAAAATTTTATTGAGCCTAATTAAGTCTAATTAAGTTGAGTTTAAATTAGTCTAATTGGACCTAACTTATTTGGTTCAATTAGGTTGGTTTAATTAATGAAACCACCTTGACCCAATCTCCATGCGCCACCTCACTTCCATTGCACCCATTTGAATTCATGAGAAGGAACTTCTCATGAATTATTTCTCATGCCAAGCCCTCTCCACGCCCCACTTTAATATGCCAAATGAATGGATAAGGATGATTGATTGGCCATTCAAATTCAAAATAAAGTTTGAATTTGAATGGGCAATCAATCTTTGCGTCTTATCTCTTTTTTTACGCCCCATTTATTACATGAGAAAAGGTTTCTCATGAAATCACTCCATGCACAATTTAAGCCACACCTCACACCTTTAGTGGATAAGGGATGAGTTGGTATCTATTTGAATTCAAAATTTGATTTGAATTCAAATGTGCAATTACTCATCTTTATCCTTTCTTTTGGATAAGATATTTGACGTTGTTATAAGAGGAGGAGAAGAGTGGGGCATGCAAGAAGAAGATTTTTGAAGAAAAATTCTAGGGTGTGAGAAGTCTTGTGCATGAGAAAGAAGTCCATATCCTTTCAAGAGAAAAGAAAGAAAAGAAAGAAAAGTGGGTGCAAGGTTTCCAGTGAGTTCCCTAGAGTTTTAGCCTGGGTTCGAGAAGTGAGAAAGTGAGCTACGAGTGTCGTGAGCACATAAAATCTCAGAGAAATCTTCAACATCCTCTCAAGCACATCCGTTGATGATCCAAAGCATCCGAAGAATCGACAGACATCGATCGAAGGAGTTTGATCAGCATCGACCGTCAAAAGGGCTCTACAATGAGCTAGCACTCGTGAGGAGTCGATCAGATCGGAAGCTTCGTGTGGATGATTCGCAGAGGCCAGACATACTGTGTGGCTATGTCACGATGATCAAACTCTCCCGACGGTGATCAGATTGTGGCAATCTACTACCCGCACAAAGGTATTGTGTTCTGAACACATTACAATAAAGTATTTATTGTTCAAATTTGAATTTTAAATTTAAATGCATGCATGCTATATATCATATTTAGATTCTAGTATAGGATAAATTTATATTAATTAATTAGATTAATTAATATTTTTTCACTGTAAAATTATAATTTTGAAAAGTTTTAAAATTACCATTTTACCCCTGCACTGAATTTCTCCACAAATGGTATCAGAGCGGGTTCTTAGATATGATATATATATTTGCATGCATAGATTAAGTTGTAATTTAAAAGTTTAAATTTAAAATTTAAAATTTAAATTTTGAAAGTTGTTCAAAATTCAAAATTCAAAAAAATTTGAAATTCAAAATTTGAATTTTGAAATTTGAAATTCAAAATTCAAAATTTAAAAATTTAAAATTCAAAAATTCAAAATTTGAAATTTAAAATTTGGTTGAAATTTTCAAATTAAAAATTCAAAATTTAAAATTCAAAATTTGAAATTCAAAATTTGAAATTCAAAATTTGAAATTCAAAATTTAAATTTGAAATTTGTTTGAAATTTGAAATTCAAAATTTAAAATTTAAAATTTGAAATTTAAAAATTTGAAATTGGTATATTTAGATATACTTGATCCAAGTAGTAAGTAATTGTTGCCCAGCTATGCAACCCAAGAGGGGGGGTGAATTGGGTTTCTAAAAAATTTTAAGCTCAACAGATACTTATGAAGAACAAAACAAAGACTTTAATTCAATATTAATTCCCTAAGGCAGAAATGCAAGAATAAAAAAGAAATAATAAGAAAGTAAGAGATAAAGCACACCACAAACACAAGGATTTATAGTGGTTCGGTGCTAACCTTGCACCTACATCCACTCCCCAAGATCCTACTTGGGAATTTCAATCCACTATCCTTTGTATTCAACCCGAATACAAAACGTCGGAAACTCCGACACTAGCTATCCCAAGCTAGATCACTTATTTTTCGGGTACAAGTAAACCCAAAACACTCCGATTTCAGGTTCGGATCAATCATTCCTTGTTTTTGGAAATCCTCCAAAAAATAAGAACAAAAACTCACAAAGAGTTAGAAAATTTAGAGCACAAATTAATACAATAACAGCTCCTTAAATGAGCGAATATAACAATAAAAGCTTTACTCAAATGAAGAACCCCTTTTTCGAATTTTCTCAAAGTGGATGAACGCTTGAATGCTTGAGAAGAGGTTGATTGTTGATTGAAGATCTCTTGAAAGCTTTGAACGATCTCTAGATCAAGGTTGAAACAATAGGCGTGAAGAATTCTCTCCTTGAAGCTCTTGCTTTTCTTTTCACACTCTCTCTGGTATATTGTGGATCCTCTCTCTTTTTCTTTTTGGATTTTTCGTTGATCTCAGGCTTTTTTTTGCAAATTTCGATCCTCTCTTCTGTTCTTCTCGTTTTTGATTTCACGTTTGATCCGCTATTTAATCTGCAATTTCTTTTTATCATTTAAGCATTTTGTAGCATTAGAAGCAAGAGAAAACATTTTAGGTAGATAAAGAGCCGTTAGAGAATTTTTAGGAAGCATAAATGGCAATTAAAATGGGCAAAAAAATAGTCGTTGCTGACATTTCCCGTCGCAGGGGTCGACTCATGAGTCGACTCATGCTTCAGGGGTCGACTCATGCTTCGACCTCTGTTGCAAAAACCAGAGAATGCATTTCTGGAAATTCTTGGCTCAAATTAGTAGGGGTCGACTCATGAGTCGACTCATGCCTTGTGGGTCGACTCACAGGTCGTGCCAAGCCAGAAAACTAGCATGCCAAGGAGAATTTTTGCGTGTCAATCAGCTCACAGTGCCATGAGTTGACTCATGAGTCGACTCATGCACTTCAAACCTTCATAACTTCAAAAATATAAGTCCAAACATAATGAAATTTTCACTAATAGATTTCAATCATTTGTTCTACCAAATGGTACTATCAATCAGGATTTTAGAGAAATTATGATTTTGCCCTTGAAAAGCATAAGGACTTTTTCATTTTATAATTATTTGTATCCCTTCAATCTGCTTTGTAATCATCAAAATCAATCTAGGAGCAACAATCTCCCCCTTTTTGATGATGATAAAACATTTGAACAAAATATTTATGTTAATGCATTAATTTCAAAGAATCCATTATAGGTGTATATGCTTGAAAAGAGTATGATTCTTTTGGCATGTAATATAAATGCAAAAATAGTTTATCCATTTTCTTAAAGATTTGAAAAGGGTATTAGATCATTTTGAGTTCAAGATATATCAGAGCAAGAGAATAAATTTTGCAATGTATCAGAGCAAGAAAAATAATTTTTTTTTTTTTTTTTTACAATGTTATCAGAAAAGATTTTACAATGTATCAGAGCAAGAAAATTTTATAATATATCTGAGAAAATTTCACACTGTATTAGAGCAAATGTCAGAGAAAATTTCACACTGTATCAGAGCAAATGTCAGAGAAAAATTCACACTGTATCAGAGCAAATATCATAATATCAAGAAACTTCACACTATATCAGGATTAAATTGTATCATGTATCAGAGCAAGTTAAAAGAAATTGTAGGGTGTATCAGAGTAAAACAAATTTCTTAAGATGTATCAAGGTGAATAAAATTTCAAAAGATGTATCAGAGCAAGTTTGAATTTTGGAAATATATCAGAGCATATAAAAAAAATACTTATTTGCATTGTACTTATGATTTTGCTTTTGATGGATGACTTTTTGTTTAAGTTCTGTCTGATACCAAATTTCGATACCAAATTTCAAAGTTTTGTTTAATCTTTCAATCCTTGTTTTTTGTTTAATTTCTCCAATATTTATTTATTTCTCCAATATTTGTTTTAATCTTCCAATCTTTGTTTTTGTTTAATTTCTCCAATATTTATTTTAATCTTCCAATCTTTGTTTTTGTTTAATTTCTCCCCTTTTTCTCATAATTTAGGATTTACTTTTTGTCTAATTTCAATTTTTATTTTTGTTTAATTTCTCCCCCTTTTTTGACATCATCAAACATAGTTAACTCTTCCTTTTCTTTTTCTGAAATATTCTTTATTTTCTTCCTCTTTAGAGTTTTTTTTTTTCACAGATGTTTGCTCCCCCTTAATATAGCAATTATCAACAGCAAACAACAACAAGGAGAAGACAATATTTCAACAAGAAGAAATATATAATCAAAATATGATCATTACAAAGAGGTAGAAATATAGGTAAAAGATGATTCCATTAATATCATAATTGTTTCAATACATTATTCTTAAAATAAATTCAACCAGCTAATTGTCAATACATGGCCCAAGCTATAGATCCTAGAACAAGATACCAACTCCTAGGACTAGTAAAGATCAAGATAAGTCAACGATCGGAGTCATCAGATATAGGGTGAGGAGATGATGGATCAGAAGTGTGTCCTCTACCCCGTCTGCCTCTGCCACGAGCAGGAGAGCAAGATGAACTGGGTGGCTGAGAACTCTGAGATGCTAGGGCTGATACCATGAGTCTGATAGAATCGAGTACGTTCAGTGCTCTGAAAATAGATTGAAGTAGAGCAGTGAACTGGGTGGTAGCATGCTCACTCGATCCTCAGATCTCTTTCCTCAGTAATTCATATCCACCTTCTAGTGCTCCTCTGAGCCTGCCAGCCTCTACAGTGAGGTCTGTGACCTCAATAGTAGACTCCCGTGGCTGGGGATGGGCCAATGCAAGGACTTGCCCCTGCAAGTCAAGAACTCTGCCAGTCAATCTCCAGACTGTGTCCTCAAGCTGCTGTATCCTGACGGACTGATCTGAAATCATCTGAACACAGTGGAGATGTGGGGAGTAATGGTCTGATCAGAAGAGGTAGCTCCAGGTGCAAAAGAAGTACTACTCCATTGGCTAGACAGCAAAGAAGCCACACGCTGTGAAATATGCTCGATCTGATCGTCAGCCAGTCTGAACTCTGAATGAGGTGCTCTGCTCTCTGACTGATACATTGGTGTGGGCATCCTAGTAAACTCAGAAGGGCCAGCCTCAGTATCAGGAATGAACTGGGTATCTGGTGAAGCTGCCCTGAAGTCATGTACAGGAGAAGATGGACCTTCTTCTTCTACTCTGCCTTCAGTTCTGTCTTCAGCTCTTTCCTCAACTCTCTCCTCAGTTCTTTCTTCAGAGCCCTTGATCCAACCACCAACAGTCTTTGTAATTTCCATTCGGTGCAGGCTGTGTTGGTTGAAAGTGTCCACATGTGAGAGCTTGGTAGCAGCCTCCCCCTCACAACTAACTCCAAACCTCCTAAATACTCTAGTAAGGGCCATACCATAAGGCAAGTGTGCCTTGGATCTATTCAAAGTTTCTCTCATGGCCTCTATCATAAGTGCAGGGAGGTTTAGGAGGGTCTGAGTGATGATATGAAACATGACACAAACATCTCTGCCAGATAGTAGATCATGCCTACCACTCCTAGGAAAGAAGAGTTTTGTTACAATCTGATGCAGGACCCTCATCTCAATGGATAATAGCTTTGCTTCCAATTTGTTTAAATTTCCTGAAAAAGCTTCTCCTAAGATAATTCTGATCCCTTCTTCTTTAATTGGGAGTTCCATATATGAATATCCTTCACTAGGCAACTGAAGTATTTCTCCCAATATCCTAGAATCCAAGCATATGTCAATCCCCTTGACTGTTGAAGTCACTGACCCGTTTCCATAATGTAGGTTCTGGTAGAACTCTCTAACTAGATCAACATAGGTGACTTCCTTAAGAGAGCAATAAAGTTTCATCCTTGATTTTTGATCTTACTTGCAAAAGTAAAGCCTTCTTTCTCAAAGAACCGAAAATCTATATTTTTCCCGGTTTCTACTTTTCTATCAGAAAGAGGATTTACACTGGGGCTTATGGAGGATTGAGAGAGACCTTGAGCAGGTACTGAAACTGGATCGGGAACACTGGAAGACTGAGCATGTCTTTTCTTTCGGACAATTTCCTCAGGCTCACGGATTGATTTCCTTCTTTGGGAAAGTTTCATCTTTGGAGCCATATCCAATAAAGTAGCAGACAAGAAGACTTGAATTGAGTGGAGGAGAGATCACAAGAGAGTAAAGAGAAATTTTAGTGGAGAAAAGAAGTGGATTTTGGAAGTTTGGTGAAGTGCTAGGGCACGTTCAAACCGCGCCAAGCAAAGCGAGAAAGCACAGAAAATCCTTTTGAAGGAGGCGATTTTTGGTGGAGAGGAGGAGGGAGAATTGCCTCAGAATTGATCCTTGGATTTGGAGCAAGAAGAGTTGGAGAAGACGGCTTTTGGAAGAAGAACGATGGGAAGATGAGTCGTCTCACAAGCAGTAACCCTTATAAAAACAATGAACCCGTTGAAAGTTGGTGGAATTTACAAGTTTGCCATTGAGTCGACTCATGGGGGTCGACTCATGAAGTTCAGAAATTCAGAAAAAATGCAAATAAATTCCAGAAAAAATTCGAAATTTTGGGAGAAGGAATTTTGCTCAATGATAAGTTTTTAGAGTGATAAATCTGAGCTTTTGGGACCAGGATAGATGTTGAAAATTGAGCTCTAAGAGTTTTTGACATCTATTCTTTGGAAATTGAGAAATTTCAGACAAATGGATCTAGAATTCCTAGATTTCTCCTAATTTCACAGAATCTATCCTCACTAAGGGCCTTTGTAAAGATATCGGCTAATTGATTTTCAGTACAAACATATTCAAGAATTATATTTTTGTTTTGAACATGTTCTCTTATGAAATGATGTCTTATTTCAATATGTTTAGATCTTGAGTGTTGAATTGGATTTTTAGATAGATTTATGGCACTTGTATTATCACATCTTATTGGTGTTTCATTAAGTTTGATTCCAAAATCTTCGAGTTGTTGCTTAATCCACAAGATTTGAGCACAACAACTTCCGGCTGCAATGTATTCGGCCTCAGCCGTAGACAGTGCCACCGAATTTTGTTTCTTGCTAAACCATGAGATTAGGTTTACTCCAAGAAATTGGCAAGTTCCACTTGTGCTTTTTCTATCTAATTTACATCCAGCAAAATCAGCATCAGAATATCCTAACAAATTAATTTGTGAGTCCTTAGAGTACCATAACCCTATAGTTTGTGTACCATTTAAGTATCTAAGGATTCTTTTAACAGCATTCAAATGAGATTCCTTAGGATTAGATTGATATCTTGCACATAAGCAAACACTAAACATGATATCAGGCCTACTTGCAGTTAAATACAATAATGAGCCAATTATACCTCTGTAGTATTTTAAGTCTACGCTTTTACCTTCATCATCCTTGTCAAGCTTACTTGAGGGACTCATTGGTGTGCCAATTGGTTTGCAGTTCTCCATTCCAAATCTTTTGAGTAGTTCCTTAGTGTACTTGCTTTGGGTGATGGAGATTCCCTCTTTTGATTGTTTGATTTGGAGTCCAAGGAAGAAGGTGAGTTCTCCCATCATGCTCATCTCGAACTCTCCCTGCATAAGCTTAGCAAAGTCTTGACAAAGGGATTCATTAGTAGACCCAAAAATTATGTCATCAACATAAATTTGTATAATTAGCATATCATTTTGGTTTCTTTTAATGAATAGGGTTGTATCTACATTGCCTCTTGAGAAACCATTATTTAGTAGAAATTTGCTTAGCCTTTCATACCATGCTCTAGGTGCTTGTTTTAGACCATATAAAGCTTTATTTAATCTAAAGACATGATTGGGAAAAGCATGATTTTCAAATCCAGGGGGTTGTTCTACATATACTTCTTCAGAGATATATCCATTTAAAAATACACTTTTAACATCCATTTGAAATAGTTTGAATTTCATAAAGCAAGCATAAGCAAGTAGAAGTCTAATGGCTTCTAATCTAGCAACAGGTGCAAAGATTTCATCAAAATCAATTCCTTCTTCTTGATTATATCCCTTAGCAACCAGTCTTGCTTTATTTCTAATTACATTTCCATGCTCATCTAATTTGTTTCTAAAGACCCATTTTGTGCCAATTATTGAATAATCTTTAGGTCTTGTTACTAAGGTCCAAACATTATTTCTTTTAAATTGATTAAGTTCTTCTTGCATAGCATTAATCCAGTTATGATCATTTTCAGCTTCTTCAAAAGTTTTAGGTTCAAGTTGAGATACAAATGCACAATGATTAAGTACATCTCTAAGTGAAGAACGAGTTTTTACCCCATGCATAGGATCACCAATTATTAACTCCTTAGGGTGGTTGTGAACATACCTCCATTCCTTGGGTAGGTCATTTGTACCTTGAGGTTGTTCTTGAATTTCTTCACCTTTCTCATTTTGTTCGTCTTCTTGATCCTTGTCTTCTGGAGTTGCTGAATCTTTCAGAGTGATCTCCTTTATACCTTCTATTAGTGGATCTGCATCATCAACACCCTCATTCTTCCTTGAAGGAAGATCGTTAGATTCATCAAAGACAACATGTATGGACTCCTCAACTACTAAAGTTCTTTTGTTGAACACTCTAAATGTTTTACTAGTGGAGGAGTAACCTAGAAAGATTGCTTCATCTGATTTTGCATCAAATTTACCAAGTTTTTCTTTGCCATTATTTAATACAAAACATCGGCAACCAAGAACATGAAAATATGCAATATTTGATTTTCTTCCTTTCCAAAGTTCATAGGGGGTTTTCTTTAAAAATTGTCTAATTAAAGCACGATTTAAAATGTAACATGCTGTGTTAATAGCTTCTGCCCAAAAATATCTTGGAAGGTTGCTTTCACAAAGCATGGTACGGGCCATTTCTTCTAAGGTTCTGTTTTTCCTTTCTACTACCCCATTCTGTTGGGGTGTCCTAGGAGCAGAGAAGTTATGGCCAATTCCATTTTTATCACAAAAATTTTCAAAGTCATGATTTTCAAATTCAGTTCCATGATCACTTCTAATATTTTGAATTGAAAACCCTTTTTCATTAGTGACTTTTCGATGAAATTTAGTGAAAATATGAAAAGTTTCATTTTTGTGAGCTAAAAAGAAAACCCAAGTAAAACGAGAGTAATCATCTATTATTACAAAGCCATATCATTTTCCTCCTAGACTAGTGGTTCTTGTTGGTCCAAATAAGTCCATATGTAAGAGCTCTAAAGGTCTAGAAGTTGAAACAGTGTTTTTGGATTTAAATGATACTCTAGTTTATTTACCTAATTGGCATGCATCACAAATTCTATCCTTTTCAAAATTCAGTTTTGGCAAACCGAGAACTAAATCCTTTTTAATTAATTTTGAGAGAGAATGCATGCTAATGTGTGCAAGTCTACGATGCCACAGCCAACTAGTCTCATTTATTTTAGCACTTAAGGAAACTAGGCATTGCATGTCTAATTTAGTTAAATCATTCAAGTCTACCATATAAACATTGCCATGCCTATGTCCTATAAATTTAATGCCATCGTTAATAGGACTCGTCACAATGCAAACAGATGATTTAAAACTTACTTTATATCCTTTATCACAGAATTGACTAATGCTAAGTAAGTTATGCTTTAAACCTTTAACTAATAAAACATTCTCAATGTATTTGGAGGGAGTGATACCAATGTTACCTATCCCGATGATCTTTCCTTTGCCATTATCTCCAAAGGTGACCATCCCTCCATCCTTAGCATCAAGAGTGATGAATTGTGATTCATCACCTCATGTGTCTCGAGCATCCGCTGTCAAGATACCATTTCCTATTTCCTTCTTGGGATGCTAGACACACCTGCAAGCAAAGGTCACGTTTCTGTCTTAGGTACTCAAGCTTTCTTGGGTCCTTTCAGGTTAGTTAGAATGGTTCCTTTTGGAACCCATATTTTCTTTGTGTTTGCATATTTGTTAATAAGACATGTGTATGATTTATGTCCTATTCTTCCACATTTAAAACAAGTAATATTTGTAGACTTGTTACTTGAATAATTTACATAAATATCCTTCAGAAATTTTTGTTTCTTCAGGGGTTTATAACCAAGTCCAGCCTTATCATATATAGCTTTCTGATTTTCAAGGATCATATTTAGTTTGTTTGAACTTAAGGTGAACTTATCTACTATAGATTTCAGCTTGTTCATTTCATCCTTTAAGTTTTGATTTTCTTGAATCAAGGTGAATTTTTCAATTGAAAGATTTTCAGCTTGTTTCACTAAGGACTGATTTTCCAATTTCAGCTCTTTGTTTTTCTTCCCTAGTTTCTTTAATTCATCAATTGAATCATAGAATGCTTCATGCAATTCTTCAAAAGTAAATTCACTAGTGGATTCAGAAGTTACCTCATTTTCATGTGCCATCAGGCACAGGTTGGCTTGTTCTGTTGAGGTTTCCTCGTCGGAGCTTGAGTCATCACTCGCACTCCAGGTCGCCATCATTGCCTTCTTTCTGAACTTCTTTGGACCTTTCTTCAATTGTGGACATTCGGATCTGAAATGTCCTGGCTTCTTGCACTCGTAGCATATAGGGGGTTGATCTTTCTCCTTTTCTTTGCTTTGATCCCCTTTTGTGAATTTCTTTCTCATCCCCTGTTTCCTTTTTCTTAGAAACTTCTTAAATTTTCGGGTGATAAGAGCCATCTCTTCATCCTGATCTTCATCTTCAGAGTCATCCGTTTCATAATCAGGCGAAGTTGTGGATTTGAGGGCAATGGTTCTTTTCTTTTTGACTTCATCCTCTTGATGTTGCTTCATGCTAAGTTCATGAGTCATCAAGGATCCAAGAAGCTCTTCTAGAGGTAGAGTGTTCAAGTCCTTTGCTTCTTGGATGGCAGTCACCTTGGCTTCCCAAGTTCTTGGCAGTGACCTGAGAATCTTCCTTACAAGTTCACTGTTAGTATAAGATTTGCCAAGACTCTTTAAACCATTGATTATATCAGTAAAATGAGTAAACATAGCAGTTATGGACTCATCATGCTCTATTTTGAACAATTCATATTTATGTACAAGCATGTTTATTTTAGACTCTTTTACTTGATTTGTTCCCTCATGGGTGACTTCTAACCTATTCCATATTTCTTTAGCAGATGCACAAGTAGAAATGCGATTAAATTCACTTGCATCTAGTGCACAATAAAGAACATTCATGGCTTTGGCATTTAATTGTGCCAATTTCTTATCAACCTCATCCCATTCTTTCTCGGATTTGGTTGACTCCTCACCATCTATAATCTTGGTGGGTGTGTGAGGACCATTCACTATGATACTCCACATATCATAGTCGAGTGCTTGTATGAAAATCTTCATCCGAGCTTTCCAATAGGTGTAATTAGACCCATTGAAAAGTGGAGGTCGGTTTGTTGATTGCCCCTCGGCTAGAGAAGTTCCAACATGGGTTGCCATAGATCTTTGGCTCTTTGATTGTTAGATCAAAGAAGGGCTAGAGCACCGGCTCTGATACCACTTGTTGCCCAGCTATGCAACCCAAGAGGGGGGGTGAATTGGGTTTCTAAAAATTTTAAGCCCAACAGATTACTTATGAAGAACAAAACAAAGACTTTAATTCAATATTAATTCCCTAAGGCAGGAATGCAGGAATATAATAAAGAAATAAAGTGAAGAGATAAAGCACACCACAAACACAAGGATTTATAGTGGTTCGGTGCTAACCTTGCACCTACATCCACTCCCCAAGATCCTACTTGGGAATTTCAATCCACTATCCTTTGTATTCAACCCGAATACAAAACGTCGGAAACTCCGACACTAGCTATCCCAAGCTAGATCACTTGTTTCCCGGGTACAAGTAAACCCAAAACACTCCGATTTCAGGTTCGGATCAACCTTTCCTTATTTTGGAAATCCTCCAAAAACAAGAACAAAAACTCACAAAGAGTTAGAAAATTTAGAGCACAAATTAATACAATAACAGCTCCTTTAAATGAGCGAATATAACAATAAAAGCTTTACTCAAATGAAGAACCCCTTTTTCGGATTTTCTCAAAGTGGATGAACGCTTGAATGCTTGAGAAGAGGTTGATTGTTGATTGAAGATCTCTTGAAAGCTTTGAACGATCTCTAAATCAAGGTTGAAACAATAGGCGTGAAGAATTCTCTCCTTGAAAGATCTTGCTTTTCTCTTTCACAATCTCTCTGGTATATTGTGGATCCTCTCTCTTTTTTTTTTTGGATTTTTCGTTGATCTCAGGCTTTTTCTTGCAAATTTTGGATCCTTTCTTCTATTCTTCTCTTCTTTTGATTTCACGTTTGATCCGCTATTTAATCTGCAATTTCTTTCACCATTTAAAGCATTTTGTAGCATTAGAAGCAAGAGAAAATAATTTAGGTAGATAAAGAGCCGTTAGAGGATTTTTAGGAAGCATAAATGGCAATTAAAATGGACAAAAAAATAGCCGTTACTGACATTTCCCGTCGCAGGGGTCGACTCATGAGTCGACTCATGCTTCAGGGGTCGACTCATGAGTCGACCTCTATTGCAAAAACCAGAGAATGCGTTTCTGGAAATTCTTGGCTCAAATTAGCAGGGGTCGACTCATGAGTCGACTCATGCCTTGTGGGTCGACTCATGAGTCGACTCACAGGTCGTGCCAAGCCAGAAAACTAGCGTGCCAAGGAGAATTTTTGCGTGCCAATCAGCTCACAGTGCCATGAGTTGACTCATGAGTCGACTCATGCACTTCAAACCTTCATAACTTCAAAAATATAAGTCCAAACACAATGAAATTTTCATCAATAGATTTCAAATCATTTGTTCTACCAAATGATACTATCAAATCAAGATTTTAGTGAAATTATGATTTTGCCCTTGAAGAGCATAAGGACTTTTTCATTTTACAATTATTTGTATCCCTTCAATCTGCTTTGTAATCATCAAAATCAATCTAGAAGCAACACGGGGCTCCCCCAACAGCCAATCGCCCCCGACGTCTACCATACCTCCCCAGCCATCGACCTCAAATAATGTCAGTCAGACTTCAACAGCGTCGATTGAATTTCCTCAAAACTCTCCAGACCCCCCCCAGCGGGTGACCCTCTCCAACGCCATCCGAAATCCACTACCGATCGACCTACTATCGGGTTTTGTATAAAACCGAACTTCACCAACAGAAAGATTTTGTCCGAGCTCCTACAGCAGATGACTTTCGCCTGAAACGTCAGCGACCTCGGAACATCCGAGCCTCTCCCAGAACGACGATATGAAGAGCCGCTCTGCTTCATCAGGCATCCAAGCCGAGCTTCGATCGATGGATCCGAACTCTCTGACAAGCCACGATAAGAGCCGCCACCCTGCTCCACTCCCTGCAACGGATTCCATGCGGCTCCACCACTCTCTGACAAGCCACGACAAGAGCCGCCATCTTGCTCCACTCCCTGCAATGGATTCCACATGGCTCCACCACTCTCTGGCAAGTCACGACAACAGACACCACTCCAATCTCCGCGACAAGCTCCACATGGCTCTGAGCAGCCTCTGACGCCACTACTCTCCATAACAAACTCCTTATGACCTTGAACGGCCCACTACCAGGCGGTTAAAAATGTCGCTATCAATCTGTTACACCCTCCGCCTATAAAAAGGAGACCCCAGATTCGTTATTCTCTAAGCTCTAATCTCTATCTCAAAACTCTGCTAAAATTCCCATTCAAGCACTCCATTCTTGTTAAGGCAGAGAACTGACTTGAGCGTCAGAGGGTCTTGCCGGAGCACCCCCAACTCCGGTTTAGACTTTCTTTGCAGGTTCCGACGGCGGCCGCGGTCATCCCAGCTCCAGCTTCTCCGATGTCGGTGGATTTTTGCACCAACAGACACCAACTGGTTAATCAGTTTCAATTGGATCTACTTATGGATTTGGGTTCGACCACTGAGCTTAAGATCAAAATCTATTTAGGTCTAATCAAAGATATGGACTCAACCAACTACGACTATTGTATTGGCTCTAGAGAAATGTTGATTTAATCTAATTCAATTTTTGATTAGACTTAATCAATTTCTCTATTTAATCCATTTGATCTTTGATTTTAACTCAAGGTCTAATCCAATTAGGAGGACCTGATCAAGCTAGCCCATAAAACCATCACCCATATTTTATATGAATGATATTAGATCTTTAATTCATAATTCTAGATCTAATTTATTTAACTTAATTTTTAATTAAGTTTGAAACTATGGGTAGAAGTTCGATATTTAAAAATAACTTTAAATTTTATAAAATATTTTTATAATTAATTTTTATATATGATTACTTAGATCTGAAATTTAAATCGGCTTATCCCTGGATTGAACTAACTTGTTACAATGGGTCGACTAAGTTTTGAGACTTAGTTGACTCATTGATGATGAATTATTAATCATAATTTTAGTCTATTTCATTGAGTCAGCTCAACAGAAATTGAGCTGACTAATCAGGATCCTGAGTCGACCTAAATAATACTGAGTCAACTCAACAGATGAACTACAACAATTGTATTAATTTCAGATCAAAATAATTTGATAAAATAATAATAAAATTAATCATAAATTATTTTAGAACTATTCTAAATATATTTATAATTTTAGATTTTATTTACAAAGATTAGATGCAAATACTTTTCATACAATGTATCATATACACAATCTTAAAATTTTGCAAAAAAGTAAAGTTTTTTTTTCACATTCATCTTTATAGGATGTAATCACAATGGTACCCGTATACATCATAAGAGGACCCAGTTGAATGGATAAAAGAAAGATTTAATCTCTATTACCTCCTATGACCGGAAGGTCTAGTGACAAATCTAATTCGATTACTTTGCTACTCAGATCATCTAATCTAAATAATTTAGATCTGACCTAAATTATTTTAAATATAATTATTATATTTTAATCTTATCAAAATTAGATAATAATCATCATAAATAAATTTTACATACTTAAATTTAAAACCAAATTTTATAAAGATACAAACTAGGATAATCTTTGCACTGTAAGGGATAAATCTTACAGCAGGACAACCGTATGTCAGTTCGTGTGATATGATCTATAACTAATTCTAGATTTAGATATCATATATCAGATCTAATTTAAATTAAATTATAAATCTAAATATATATAAATCATGTTATATGGAATCGTGGCTTTGATACCACTGTTGAGATGTGCAGAGATTTCATGCATGCATTTTAAAAATTTTACAGTGAAAGAATATTAGATTAAACTATTTAATCGATAAATATATGTATAAAATTTAATCTTAAAACTTCTATAAATAGATCTATGATATGAATTTAAATGCATAAAAATCTAAATTTAAATAACAAGCATGTGAACCAAAAATCAGTATTCAGCAATAGATCTAATCTACTACTATTAGGATTTCGAATCCGATACCTGAGTATGGATAGTGAAACTCCAAAATTAAGAATGTAGATTTAGAAATGCTCTCTAGTCACTCATAGCTGCATAAGTATCCGACTTCTACGGATGGTCTACACGAAGCCCTCAGACCAGTCAACCCTCCACGGGAATGCTAGCTCGCATAGTTGGCTTCTAATGGCGGATCTAATTTTATCTGCTTCTTCAATTACCTCAGATCTTTTTGATATTGAAGATAAATCAGAGGAGGATACTAGATGGTGGAGCAAAATCAGACAAAGAGACTCTTCTCTTTTGATTTTTTCCTTATCCAAAAATCCTAGAATAGTTTTAGGTCTCTCACCCAAGAGGAGATCAATCTCCTCCTTTGCACACGCCAAGATGGTATGAACCCATCCCAAACCTCATGATCCAAGAAGGATATTTGAACCCTCTTTTCCTCTGATCTCTCATGATAAAAATTAGAGAGTGATTGGTGCACAAAAATTAAGCATTTTTATGGTTGCCGGCATCATCAGATTAGATAGGATAAGAGCTAGAGTTTGTTGTAATTTAAATTATTTTGAATTTCAATTTAACCCTAACTTTTCTTCACCCTTATCTGACTTAAAGAAGGACCTACCAAAAAATTTTGGGTATGGAAAACATATGGGAGCTCTTTCTTTTTGTCACACAAATCAGGGTCCTTCACAAGGCATTGGCATGTGGGTGGATAAGGATAAAGTTTTAGGTTTAAATTCAAACCTTTTGAATCCAACTTAAAACAAACCTAATTTCATCCAAAGAGGGAAACAAAATGGGTGTTAGCTTCTGATTTTCTCATGCACAAACTAATTTTATGCAATGAGAAAAGGCATGAGTCTTTCTGGGAGGTGCAAGGGAGAGAGTCCCCTTCATCTGGGACTCTAGGATTTAACCAATTAGATTTCTTTCAAACCCAATCCAATTAGATCCAAATAAAATATGATGAATCTAATCTAATTAAACTTCCATAACCTTTATTAAACTTGATCAAATTAGTAAATTAATTAAGTCATAGACTCGATCAAATTAGGATCAATTCTTCTTTACAGATTAGGTCATCTCATAACTTAATCAGACCTGACCTGATTGAATCCAATTCAATCAAACTTGATCCAAACTTTAATGCTCAATCAAATTAAGCTAATTAATAATTTAATTATTAATTAATCCTCCATTAATGATAGAGTCTCAGTCCAGTGGGAGTCTTCACCAGAGTCCCCATCTAGTGGGACTCTTCAACAGAGTCTCCATCCAGTGGGACTCTTCAAATCAGTCATCTGATCGGAGAGAAATTTTTAATGTATGTGATCCCATAGATTCAAAACTAAATTGGTAGTATAGAAATAGATTCTTATACCAATCAGAGTAACCATCTAGCAATAGTATCCGACGTTCGGATAGGCCGAATGTATGTAAAACAACACTCAAGAACCTACTTGGATATAGTTATCGTATAATTCATCCCTTTGACCCTGGATGCTAGAATGAATTAGAGTTTAAACTATCAACTCTTAATAGTATATCCATTATGTGTCTCAACCTAATAAATTCTGTGACTCCTCATAAGGACTGCCCTGACCAAGGTCTTATTAAATTGAAATACAAAGTATTCTCTCCAATTTTTTGAAGTGGTCAATTCTATTTTGACTCACGCACTAACTTTACAAGTACTTGACTGTATCGAGAAATCTTTCAATCCTGAATTAGAAATTCAGGAAGTTTGGCACTAAAGCATAGTGAGTTGCTTGCAAGTCACCATGGTGATCTCAGGTCGGAGGGACAACCAACTTATATGGCATACAACGACCTACACTTGATATATCTATCATCCTAGTAATAGAATATCATTTGGTCGTGAACTCGTTTAAGGACTAAATGATAAATCTTACTTTATTGATTTAAAATAGTCCTAAGGACATTCATCATAACATAAAAGTTTGATATAAAAAATGTAAAAGCTTATGATAAAAATTATCAAATAAATATTTTATTAATAATTAATTTATATGCAATTATATCAAATAGCACAATCATCAACAGGCTGATGATTGACTTTGGGATACATTTTCCAATAGTAACATATTGGCATTTAAGTCAAATGAGTTGCAACGTCAGCATGAGGTCATGAAGACTGCTTAGGCTATGTTGACTCACATACAAAAGTTGTATGATGAGATGAGCCGATCTGTACATTATGAAGTATCTGAGAGACACTTCAACGCTAAGATGAATTGAAGGCAGTCGATCTACAATCATCATTTGATAATGATCAAAGACTTAGAGGAGCTTGAGAAGCTCAACATGACCATCAATTAGGAATTGCAGGTGGATTGGATCTAATAATCCCTTATTGGCTCGTATGGATAGCTTATAATAAACTACCATATGAATAAGATTGATTGCATCCTGACTAAGTTATTAGATATGTTGGTGACCACTTAGGGATCTTGAAGAGTTCAAGGGGCATAGTTCTTGTTATAGAGCGGAGAAACTATTCAAAATACCTGTAAACCCTAAAAGAAAAATGAAAGTGATACACCTTTAGTAGGTATGTCAGATCTACTCTTGAAAGAAACTAACTTTATGGTTTCTTCTGCTCCTATTTGAGTCATGGACTCTAATGGGTCTTGAGGGAAGTAGAAGGCTTAGAAAAGGTGATATGACCCTTCCGGTAGGCAATGAAGCAAGAGTTGTTGCTGTAGCCGTGATCACACATCCTTTAGAATTATCGTCTGAGTTTAGTTCTTAGGGACTGCTACCATGTACCTGATGTTAATGAAAATTTGATATCTACTTAATGTATAGGTTAATTTTCATAAAGACTACTGGACTATTTATTTTGAAAATAAAATGGTTGGATGTGGCTTTATGATTAATAGTCTCCATCATTTACATATTGATGTAAATTATCTGAGTAGATAGTGAGTGCTGTAGGATTTGAGTGATCCAATAATGAGATAAATCTCATGTATATATGGTACCTTAGGTTAGGTCATATAGGAGAAATAAAAATTTACAGACTGGAGTGGATGGGCCTATGGGCTCGGTGACTACGGAGTCATATCCAATCTGTGACTCTTATCTTCAAGAATATATGGCCAAGCTACTTTTTGTGGGCATAGAAAAAGGACCATTGAGATACTTGCCTTGGTACACACTTTATGTGTGTATCGTCCATTTAATGTAGCTGCCAGAGAAGGTTATCTCTACTTAATTATTCTTACCATTGATTATCCATGATGTAGGTATATGTATGAGATACATATATCTAAAGTCTTTGAAGTGTTTAAAAAATTTAGATATGAAGTAGAAAAACAAATCAAAAAAATCCTAAAGGTACTTCAAAAATAATAATACCTAAAGAATTTCTTGGTTATCTCAAGAAAAATGACATAGTCTCATAATGGACTCCACCTGGAATGCCTCAACTCAATGGAGTTTTCAAATTCGAGAAGTCAGATCCTATTGGATATAGTTCGATCTATAATAAGCTTCACTGATCTTTTCATTATTCATTTAGGGGACATGCTTAGCTCACCACTAATTACTTAATTAATTAGATTTACTCTAAATCTATTTTTATCATACTATATGAGATATGACATGGTAAGAAACTGAGTCTTGATCATAGTAAGATTTAGAGATGTCCGATCCATGTCAAGCGACAGTAGGCAGATGAAAAAGAGGTTAGGTCTATGAGAGCTCATAGGGTATCTAAAAGAGTTTTGAGATACTAATTTTACCTTTCAGAGGACATAATGTGATTGTGACCTGACATACTATCTTCTTGAAAAATAGTTTATCCTTGGTTGAAATAGTGGGAGGCAATTATAGCCCAAAAAGAAAATCTCTTAAGAGCAACAACGAGTCATAGAGCCTATAGAACCCATTGAGCCAGTAGATGGTGTACCTCATCAACCTCATAGATCTAGTTATATCTTCTATCCTTTTGAAAGGTATATAGATATGCTTGTAGAGTATATAGAGGAAATGTTCCTATGGGAGATAGGGAACATGGAGATGATCCCTAAGCCTATTACGAGGTGGTGTCATCATGATGTGATCAAAATATTTAATTTCATCAAGAAGGAAGAGGAACCAGAATCTACCAGAATCTACATTATGGAAATGGGTCAGTGACTTCAACAGTCAAGGGTATTGATATTTGCTTGGATTCTAGTATATTGGGAGAAATATTTCATTTGCCTAGTGAGGGTTACTCTTATATGGAACTCCCAGTAAAAGAAGAGGGGATCAGTGTTATACTAGGGAGAACTTATTCAGGGAGTTTAAATAAATTGGAAGCAAAGATTTTGTCTATTGAGATGAGGATCCTACATCAGATGGTAACGAAGCTCTTCTTTCCTAGGAGTGGTAGGCATGATTTACTTTCCAGCAGAGATGTATGTATCAAGTTTCATGTCATCACTCAGACCCCACTGAACCTCCCTGCACTTATGATAGAGGCCATGAGAGAGACTTTGAACAGATCCAAGGCACACTTGCCTTTTGGTATGGCCCTTACTTGAGTATTTAGGAGGTTTGGAGTTAGCTGTGAGGGGGAGGCATCTACTAAGCTCTCTCATGTGGACACTTTCAACCAACACACCCTGCACCGAATGGGATTTACAAAGACTGATGGTGGTTGGATCAAGGGATCTGAGGAGAGAGCTGAGGAGAGAGCTGGGGAGAGAACTGAAGATAGAGCTGAAGACAGAGTTGAAGACAGAGTAGAACAAGAAGGTCCATCATCTCCTATCCATGACTTCAGGGCAGCATCACCAAATATCCAGTTCATTCCTGATACAGAGGCTGGCCCTTCAGAGTTTACTAGGATGCCCACACCAGTGTATCAGCCAGAGAGCAGAGCACCTCAATCAGAGTTCAGACTGGTTGACGATCAGATCGAGCAGATATCACAACGTGTGGCCTTTTTGCTATCTAGTCAGTGGAGCAGTACTACTTTTGCACCAGGAGCCACTTCTTCTGATCAGACCATGACTCCCCACATATCCACTGTGTTTCAGATGATATCAGATCAGTCCATCCGGATTCAGCAGCTTGAGGACACCATCTGGAGACCGACTGGCAGAGTTCTTGACTTGCAGGGGCAAGTCCTTGCTTTGGCCCATCCTCAGCCACAAGAGTCCACTATTGAGGTCACAGACCTCACTGCAGAGGCTGGCAGGCTCAGAGGAGCACTGGAGGGTGGATATGAGTTACTGAGGAAAGAGATCCAAGGATCGAGTGAGCATGCATCCACTCAGTTCACTGCTCTACTTCAGTCTGTTTCCAGAGCACTGAACGTACTTGATTCCATCAGACTCACCCTTTCTGTTCAGTCCTTAGCCTCTCAGCGTTCTCAGCCACCCAGTTCATCTCGCTCTCCTGCTCGTGCCAGAGGCAGACGGGGTAGAGGACGCACTTCTGATCGAGATCCATCAGCTTCTCATCCCATATCTGATGACTCCGATCCATGACTTGTCTTGATCATTACTAGATCCTAGGTGTTAGTGTCATGTATTGACAATTAGCTGGTTGACTTTTATATTATGAACTATGTATTGAAACAATTATGATTTTATGGTATCATCTGTTACTTATATTTCTACCTTTTGTAATGATGTCGATCATATTTTGGTTATATATATTCTCCTTGTTGAAATATTATCTTCTCTTTGTTGTTGTTTGCTGTTAATAATTGCTGTATTAAGGGGGAGCAAACATCTGTGATAAACTCTAAAGGGGGAGAAATTAAAGAATATTTCAGAAAAAGGAGGAGTTAACCATGTTTGATAATGTCAAAAAGGAAGAAAAATTAAACAAAAAAATCCATCAAAAGCAAAACCATAAATTATGAGCAATTAAAGAAAAAGCAATCCATCAAAAGCAAAACCATAAATTATGAGCAATTAAAGAAAAAGCAATCCATCAAAAGCAAAACCATAAATTTTGAGCAATTAAAGAAAAAGCAACCCATCAAAAGCAAAACTACAAATTATGAGAAATTAATGAATGAATTGGAGAACTTAAAGAACAATATCAAAAGTACAATGCTAAGTACAATGCAAATAAGTAACTTTTAAATTACTTCTTTACATATGCTCTGATTTGCTTTAAAAATTTACATATGCTCTGATATACTTCAAAATTCCAACTTGCTCTGATACATCTTTTGAAATTTTATTTACCTTGATACATCTTAAGAAATTCAACTTGCCTTGATACATTTTAAGAAATTTAACTTACTCTGATACATCTTAAAATTTTTAACTTGCTCTGATACATTGTAAAATTTTTTTTCTGATAACATTGTAAAATTATTTTTCTTGCTCTGATACATTGCAAAATTTATTTTTCTCTTGCTCTGATATATCTTAAACTCAAAATGATCTAATACACTTTTCAAATCAACTCTTAAACATGCTTTGGCACACATAATTATTTTTTGCTCTGATGCTAAAACTAAAATCAAATGAGAATGAGCAAATTTTCAAAATACAGCTTGATCTGATAATAAAAACAAGTTTTCTGCTCTAACACCAAAATCACATAATCCAATGAGCATATCTTTAAGCAAATGGGCAAACTATTCGTGCATATGACCATTTATATCACATGCCAAAAGAATCATACTCTTTTCAAGCATATAAATCTATAATGCATTCACATAAATATTTTTGTTCAAGTGTTTTGTCATCATCAAAAAGGGGGAGATTGTTGCTCCTAGATTGATTTTGATGATTACAAAGCAGATTGAAGGGATACAAATATTTTTATTTGAAAAAGTCTTTATGCTCTTCAGGGGCAAAATCATAATTTTACTAAAATCCTGATTTGATAGTATCATTTGGTAGAACAAATGATTTATAATCTATTGGTGAAAATTTTATTGTTTTTGGACTTATACTTTTGAAGTTATGAATGTTTGAAGTGCATGAGTCGACTCATGAGTCAACTCATGGCACAATGAGCTGCTTGGCATGCTAAAATTTCCCTTGGCATGCTGGTTTTTTGGCTTGGCACGACCTGTGAGTCGACTCATGAGTCGACCCACAAGGCATGAGTCGACTCATGAGTCGACTTCTGCTGTTTTGGGCCAAAATATCTAGAAACCCAAATCTCTGGTTTTTGCAACAGAGGTCGACTCATGAGTCGACCCCTGAAGCATGAGTCGACTCATGAGTCGACCCCTGCGACGGGAATTATCCGCAACGGCTAGTTTTTTGCCCGTTTTAGTTGCCTTTAATGCTCACGTTAAATGCTCTAACGGCTCTTTTTCTGCCTAAAATATTTTCCCTTGTTTCTTAAAGCTATAAAAGGTGAAAAAGGTGAAAAACAAAAAGGAGGATCTACAATATATACGAGAGATACAAGGGATACACAATACACACAAGAGACATACGAGAGATTTTGAAAGAGAAAAGCAAGAGCATTCAAAAGGGCATTCAAGAGCATTCAAAGAGAGGGTTTTTCAAGCCAACTTTTCAACCTTAATCAAGAGCTCTTTCAAATCCTTCAAGAAGCCTTCAATCAAAGCTCACCTTCTCCTCAAGCATTCATTCAACTCTTCATCCACCTTGAGAAAATCCAAAAGGGGCTTCTTCATTTGAGTAAAGTGTTTTTATTGTTATATTCGCTCATTTAAGGAGCTATTCTTGTACTTATTTATGCTCTAAACTGTCTTACTCTTTGTGAGTAATTGTTCTTATTTTTGGAGGGTTTCCAAAACAAGGGAAGGTTGATCCGAACCTGAAATCGGAGTGTATTGGGTTGGCTTGTACCCGGGAAATAAGTGGACTAGCTTGGGATAGCTAGTGTCGGAGGTTCCGATGTTTGTATTCGGGTTGAATACAAGTATAGTGGATTGGAATTCCCAAGTAGGAGCTTGGGGAGTGGATGTAGGTGCAAGGTTGGCACCGAACCACTATAAATCCTTGTGTTTGTGGTGTGCTTTATTGTTTCTCTTTATTTCTTTCTTATATCCTTGCATTCTTGCTTTAGGTAATTAATCTTGAACTAAAGTCTTTCTCCTCATTCATCAAGCTTTTAACAAATACTTTTCATAAGTAATTAGTTAAGCTTAAATTTTTTAAAACCCAATTCACCCCCCCCTCTTGGGTTGCATAGCTGGGCAACAAGTGGTATCAGAGCCCGATGCTCTAGCCCTTCTTTGATCTAACAATCAAAGAGCCAAAGATCTATGGCAACCCATGTCGGTACTTCTCTAGCCGAGGGGCAATCTACCAACCGACCTCCACTTTTCAATGGGTCTAATTACACCTATTGAAAAGCTCGGATGAAGATATTCATACAAGCACTCGACTATGATATGTGGAGTATCATAGTGAACGGTCCTCACACACTCACCAAGATTATAGATGGTGAGGAGTCAACCAAACCCGAGAAAGAATGGGATGAGGTTGATAAGAAATTGGCATAATTAAATGCTAAAGCTATGAATATTCTTTATTGTGCACTTGATGCAAATGAATTTAATCGCATTTCTACTTGTGCATCTGCTAAAGAAATATGGGATAGATTAGAAGTAACCCATGAGGGAACAAATCAAGTAAAAGAGTCTAAAATAAACATGCTTGTGCATAAATATGAATTGTTTAAAATGGAGCATGATGAGTCCATAACTGCTATGCTTACTCATTTTACTGATATAATTAATGGTTTGAAGAGTCTTGGCAAATCTTATACTAACAGTGAGCTTGTAAGGAAGATTCTCAGGTCATTGCCAAGAACTTGGAAAGTCAAGGTGACTGCCATCCAAGAAGCAAAGGACTTGAACACTCTACCTCTAGAAGAGCTTCTTGGATCCTTGATGACTCATGAACTTAGCATGAAGCAACATCAAGAGGATGAAGTCAAAAAGAAAAGAACCATTGCCCTCAAATCCACAGCTTCGCCTGATGATGAAACGGATGACACTGAAGATGAAGAACAGGATGAAGAGATGGCACTCATCACCTGGAGATTTAAGAAGTTTCTAAGAAAAAGAAAACAGGGGATGAGAAAGAAGTCATTCACAAAAGGAGAACAAAGCAAAGAGAAAGAGAAAGATCAACCCCTTATATGCTACGAGTGCAAGAAGCCGGGACATTTCAAATCCGAATGTCCACAACTGAAGAAAGGTCCCAAAAAGTTCAAAAAGAAAGCAATGATGGCGACTTGGAGTGCGAGTGATGACTCAAGCTCCGATGAGAAAACCTCAACAGAACAAGCCAACCTGTGCCTTATGGCACACGAAAATGAGGTAACTTCTGAATCCCCTAGTGAATTTACTTTTGAAGAATTGCATGAAGCATTCTATGATTTAATTGATGAATTAAAGAAACTAAGGATGAAAAATAAAGAACTGAAATTAGAAAATCAGTCCTTAGTGAAACAAGCTGAAAACCTTTCAATTGAAAAATCCACCTTGATTCAAGAAAATCAAAGCTTAAAGAATGAAATTAACAAGCTGAAACGTATAGTAGATAAGTTCACCTTAAGTTCAAACAAACTAAATATGATTCTTGATAATCAAAAAGCTGTATATGATAAGGCTGGACTTGGCTATAACCCCTTGAAGAAACAAAAATTTCTGAAGAATATTTATGTAAATTATTCAAGTAACAAGTCTACAAATATTACTTGTTTCAAATATGGTAGAATAGGACATAAATCATACACATGCCTTCTTAACAAATCTGCAAACACAACTATAAAGAAAATATGGGTTCCAAAAGGAACCATTTTGACTAACCTAAAAGGACCCAAGAAAGCTTGGGTACCTAAGACAGAAACTTGACTTTTGCTTGCAGGTGTGTCTAGCATCCCAAGGAGGAAACAGAAAATGATATCTTGACAGTGGATGCTCGAGACACATGACTGGTGATGAATCACAATTCATCACGCTTGATGCTAAGGATGGAGGAATGGTCACCTTTGGAGATAATGGCAAAGGAAAGATCATCGGGATAGGTAATATTGGTATCACTCCCTCCAAATACATTGAAAATGTTTTGTTAGTTAAAGGTTTAAAGCATAACTTACTTAGCATTAGTCAATTTTGTGATAAAGGGTATAAAGTTGTTTTTGAATCATCTGTTTGCATTGTGACTAGTCCTATTAACGATGGCATTAAATTTATAGGACATAGGCATGGCAATGTTTATATGGTAGATTTGAATGATTTAGCCAAATTAGGCATGCAATGCCTAGTATCCTTGTATGCTAAAGTTAATGAGACTAGTTGGCTGTGGCATCGTAGACTTGCACATATTAGCATGCATTCTCTTTCAAAATTAATTAAGAAAGAATTAGTTCTTGGTTTGCCAAAACTGAATTTTGAAAAGGATAGAATTTGTGATGCATGCCAATTAGGTAAACAAACTAGAGTTTCATTTAAATCCAAAAATATTATTTCAACTTCTAGACCTTTAGAGCTCTTGCATATGGACTTATTTGGACCAACTAGAACCACTAGTCTAGGAGGAAAATGATATGGTTTTGTAATTATAGATGATTACTCTCGTTTTACTTGGGTTTTCTTTTTGGCACACAAAGATGAAACTTTTCATATTTTCACTAAATTTCATCGAAAAGTCACTAATGAAAAAGGGTTTTCAATTCAAAATATTAGAAGTGATCATGGAACTAAATTTGAAAATCAAGACTTTGAAAATTTTTGTGATGAAAATGGAATTGGCCATAACTTCTCTGCTCCTAGGACACCCCAACAGAATGGGGTAGTTGAAAGGAAAAACAGAACCTTAGAAGAAATGGCCCGTACTATGCTTTGTGAAAGCAACCTTCCAAGAAAATTTTGGGCGGAAGCAATTAACACAGCATGTTACATTTTAAATCGTGCTTTGATTAGACAATTTTTAAAGAAAACCCCCTATGAACTTTGGAAATGAAGAAAACCAAATATTGCATATTTTCATGTTTTTGGTTGTCGATATTTTGTATTAAATAATGGCAAAGAAAGACTTGGTAAATTTGATGCAAAATCAGATGAAGCAATCTTTCTAGGTTACTCCTCCACTAGTAAAGCGTTTAGAGTTTTCAACAAAGAAACTTTAGTAGTTGAAGAGTCCATACATGTTGTTTTTGATGAATCTAACGATCTTCCTTCAAGGAAGAATGAGGATGTTGATGATGCAGATCCACTAGTAGAAGGTATGAAGGAGATCACTCTGAAAGATCCAGCAACTCCAGAAGACAAGGATCAAGAAGACAAACAAGATGAGAGAGGTGAAGAAATTCAAGAACAACCTCAAGGTACAAATAACCTACCCAAGGAATGGAGGTATGTTCACAACCACCCTAAGGAGTTAATTATTGGTGATCCTATGCATGGGGTAAAAACTCGTTCTTCACTTAGAGATGTAGTTAATCATTGTGCTTTTGTATCTCATCTTGAACCTAAAATTTTTGAAGAAGCTGAAAATGATCATAATTGGATTAATGCAATGCAAGAGGAACTTAATCAATTTGAAAGAAATAATGTTTGGACCTTAGTATCAAGACCTAAAAATTATTCAATAATTGGCACAAAATGGGTCTTTAGAAACAAATTAGATGAGCATGGTAATGTAATTAGAAATAAAGCAAGACTGGTTGCTAAGGGATATAATCAAGAAGAAGGAATTGATTTTGATGAAACCTTTGCACCTGTTGCTAGATTAGAAGCTATTAGACTTCTACTTGCATATGCTTGCTTTATGAAATTCAAATTATTTCAAATGGATGTTAAAAGTGCATTTTTAAATGGATATATTGCTGAAGAAGTATATGTAGAACAATCCCCTGAATTTGAAAATCATGCTTTTCCTAATCATGTCTTTAGATTAAATAAAGCTTTATATGGATTAAAACAAGCACCTAGAGCATGGTATGATAGGCTAAGCAAATTTCTACTAAATAATGGTTTTTCAAGAGGTAATATAGATACAACCCTCTTTATTAAAAGAAATCAAAATGATATGCTAGTTACACAAATTTATGTTGATGACATAATTTTTGGGTCTACTAATGAATCCCTTTGTCAAGACTTTGCTAAGCTTATGCAAGGGGAGTTCGAGATGAGCATGATGGGAGAACTCACCTTCTTCCTCGGACTCCAAATCAAACAATCAAAAGAGGGAATCTCCATCACCCAAAGCAAGTACACCAAGGAACTACTCAAAAGATTTGGAATGGAGAACTCCAAACCAATTGGCACACCAATGAGTTCCTCATGTAAGCTTGACAAGGATGATGAAGGTAAATGTGTAGACTTAAAATACTATAGAGGTATGATTGGCTCATTATTATATTTAACTGCAAGTAGGCCTGATATCATGTTTAGTGTTTGTTTATGTGCTAGATATCAATCTAATCCTAAAGAATCTCATTTGAATGCTGTTAAAAGAATCCTTAGATACTTAAATGGTACTCAAACTCTAGGGTTATGGTACTCTAAGGACTCACAAATTGATTTATTAGGATATTCAGATGCTGATTTTGCTGGATGTAAATTAGATAGAAAAAGCACAAGTGGAACCTGCCAATTTCTTGGAGTTAACCTAATCTCATGGTTTAGCAAGAAACAAAATTCGGTGGCACTGTCTACGGCTGAGGCCGAATACATTGCAGCCGGAAGTTGTTGTGCTCAAATCTTGAGGATTAAGCAATAACTCGAAGACTTTGGAATCAAACTTAATGAAACACCAATAAGATGTGACAACACAAGTGCCATAAATCTATCTAAAAATCCAATTCAACACTCAAGATCCAAACATATTGAAATAAGACATCATTTTATAAGAGAACATGTTCAAAATAAAAATATAATTCTTGAATATGTTTGCACTGAAAATCAATTAGCTGATATCTTTACAAAGGCCCTTAGTGAGGATAGATTCTGTGAAATTAGGAGAAATCTAGGAATTCTAGATCCATATGCCTAAATTTTTCTCAATTTCCAAGAATTGATGTCAAAAATTCTTAGAGCTCAATTTCCAACATCTATCCTGGTCCCAAAAGTTCAAGTTTATCATTCTAAAAACTTATCTTTGAGCAAAACTCCTTCTCCCAAAATTTCAAATTTTTCTGGAATTTATTCATATTTTTTTTGAATTTCTGAACTTCATGAGTCGACCCCCATGAGTCGACTCAATGGCAAACTTGTTATTTCCTCAAACTTCCCACGGGCTCATTGTTTTTATATGGGATCCTGTTCGTGAGCCGACTCATCCTTTCATCTTCCTCCTTCCAAAAGCCGACTTCCCCATTTCCTTTTGCTCCAAATCCAAGGATCTAGCTCGAGGCACTTCTCCCTCCTCCTCTCCACCAAAAATCGCCACCTTGGAAAGGGATTTTTGTGCTTTCTCCCATTGTTTGGCACGGTTGGAGCGTGCCCTAGCACTCCACCGTTCTTCCCAAATCTACCTCTTTTCTCCACCAAAATCCCTCTTCACTCTCTTGTGATCCCTCCTCCACTCATTCACTTGTTCCTCCAAGTCTCCTTGCCTGCTACTGTAGTGAATATGGCTCCGAAGATGAAGCTTCCCCAAAGAAGAAAGTCAGTCCGTGAGCTTGAAGAAAATGTCCGAAAGAAAAGGCAAGCTGCTCAGTCTTCCACTGCTCCTGCTCCAGCTTCTGTATCTGCTCAAGGCCCCCCTCAATCCTCCCTAAGCCCCAGTAAGAATCCTCTATCTGATAGAAAAGTTGAAACCGGGAAGAATATAGATTTTTGGTTCTTTGAAATAGAGGGTTTTACATTTGCAACCAAGATTAAAAACCAAGGATGGGGTTTCTACTGCTCCCTTAAGGAAGTCACCTATGTTGACCTAGTTAGAGAATTCTACCAGAATCTACATTATGGAAATGGGTCAGTGACTTCAACAGTCAAGGGTATTGATATTTGCTTGGATTCTAGTATATTGGGAGAAATACTTCATTTGCCTAGTGAGGGTTACTCTTATATGGAACTCCCAGTAAAAGAAGAGGGGATCAGTGTTATACTAGGAGAACTTATTCAGGGAGTTTAAATAAATTGGAAGCAAAGATTTTGTCTATTGAGATGAGGATCCTACATCAGATGGTAACGAAGCTCTTCTTTCCTAGGAGTGGTAGGCATGATTTACTTTCCAGCAGAGATGTATGTATCATGTTTCATGTCATCACTCAGACCCCACTGAACCTCCCTGCACTTATGATAAAGGCCATGAGAGAGACTTTGAACAGATCCAAGGCACACTTGCCTTTTGGTATGGCCCTTACTCGAGTATTTAGGAGGTTTGGAGTTAGCTGTGAGGGGGAGGCATCTACTAAGCTCTCTCATGTGGACACTTTCAACCAACACACCCTGCACCGAATGGGATTTACAAAGACTGATGGTGGTTGGATCAAGGGATCTGAGGAGAGAGCTGAGGAGAGAGCTGGGGAGAGAACTGAAGATAGAGCTGAAGACAGAGTTGAAGACAGAGTAGAAGAAGAAGGTCCATCATCTCCTATCTATGACTTCAGGGCAGCATCACCAAATATCTAGTTCATTCCTGATACAGAGGCTGGCCCTTCAGAGTTTACTAGGATGCCCACACCAGTGTATCAGCCAGAGAGCAGAGCACCTCAATCAGAGTTCAGACTGGCTGACGATCAGATCGAGCAGATATCACAGCGTGTGGCCTTTTTGCATCTAGTCAGTGGAGCAGTACTACTTTTGCACCAGGAGCCACTTCTTCTGATCAGACCATGACTACCCACATATCCACTGTGTTTCAGATGATATCAGATCAGTCCATCCGGATTCAGCAGCTTGAGGACACCATCTGGAGACTGACTGGCAGAGTTCTTGACTTGCAGGGGCAAGTCCTTGTTTTGGCCCATCCTCAGCCACAGGAGTCCACTATTGAGGTCACAGACCTCACTGCAGAGGCTGGCAGGCTCAGAGGAGCACTGGAGGGTGGATATGAGTTACTGAGGAAAGAGATCCGAGGATCGAGTGAGCATGCATCCACTCAGTTCATTGCTCTACTTCAGTCTGTTTTCAGAGCACTGAACGTACTTGATTCCATCAGACTCACCCTTTCTGTTCAGTCCTTAGCCTCTCAGTGTTCTCAGCCACCCAGTTCATCTCGCTCTCCTGCTCGTGCCAGAGGCAGACGGGGTAGAGGATGCACTTCTGATCGAGATCCATCAGCTTCTCATCCCATATCTGATGACTCCGATCCATGACTTGTCTTGATCATTACTAGATCCTAGGTGTTAGTGTCATGTATTGACAATTAGCTGGTTGACTTTTATATTATGAACTATGTATTGAAACAATTATAGTTTTATGGTATCATCTTTTACTTATATTTCTACCTTTTGTAATGATGTCGATCATATTTTGGTTATATATATTCTCCTTGTTGAAATATTGTCTTCTCTTTGTTGTTGTTTGCTGTTAATAATTGCTGTATTAAGGGGGAGCAAACATCTGTGATAAACTCTAAAGGGGGAGAAATTAAAGAATGTTTCAGAAAAAGGAGGAGTTAACCATGTTTGATGATGTCAAAAAGGGGGAGAAATTAAACAAAAAAATCCATCAAAAGCAAAACCATAAATTATGAGCAATTAAAGAAAAAGCAATCCATCAAAAGCAAAACCATAAATTTTGAGCAATTAAAGAAAAAGCAACCCATCAAAAGCAAAACTACAAATTATGAGAAATTAATGAATGAATTGGAGAACTTAAAGAACAATATCAAAAGTACAATGCTAAGTACAATACAAATAAGTAACTTTTAAATTACTTCTTTACATATGCTCTGATTTGCTTTAAAAATTTACATATGCTTTGATATACTTCAAAATTCCAACTTGCTCTGATACATCTTTTGAAATTTTATTTACCTTGATACATCTTAAGAAATTCAACTTGCCTTGATACATTTTAAGAAATTTAACTTACTCTGATATATCTTAAAATTTTTAACTTGCCCTGATACATTGTAAAATTTTTTTTCTGATAACATTGTAAAATTATTTTTCTTGCTCTGATACATTGCAAAATTTATTTTTCTCTTGCTCTGATACATCTTAAACTCAAAATGATCTAATACACTTTTCAAATCAACTCTTAAACATGCTTTGGCACATATAATTATTTTTTGCTCTGATGCTAAAACTAAAATCAAATGAGAATGAGCAAATTTTCAAAATACAGCTTGATCTGATAACAAAAATAAGTTTTCTGCTCTAACACCAAAATCACATAATCTAATGAGCATATCTTTAAGCAAATGGGCAAACTATTCGTGCATATGACCATTTATATCACATGCCAAAAGAATCATACTCTTTTCAAGCATATAAATCTATAATGCATTCACATAAATATTTTTGTTCAAGTATTTTGTCATCATCAAAAAGAGGGAGATTGTTGCTCCTAGATTGATTTTGATGATTACAAAGCAGATTGAAGGGATACAAATATTTTTATTTGAAAAAGTCTTTATGCTCTTCAGAGGCAAAATCATAATTTTACTAAAATCCTGATTTGATAGTATCATTTGGTAGAACAAATGATTTGTAATCTATTGGTGAAAATTTCATTATTTTTGGACTTATACTTTTGAAGTTATGAATGTTTGAAGTGCATGAGTCGACTCATAAGTCAACTCATGGCACAATGAGCTGCTTGGCACGCTAAAATTTCCCTTGGCACGCTGGTTTTTTGGCTTGGCACGACCTGTGAGTCAACTCATGAGTCGACCCACAAGGCATGAGTCGACTCATGAGTCGACTTCTGCTGTTTTGGGCCAAAATATCCAGAAACCCAAATCTCTGATTTTTGCAACAGAGGTCGACTCATGAGTCGACCCCTGAAGCATGAGTCGACTCATGAGTCGACCCCTACGACGGGAATTGTCCGCAACGGCTAGTTTTTTGCCCATTTTAGTTGCCTTTAATGCTCACGTTAAATGCTCTAACGGCTATTTTTCTGCCTAAAATGTTTTTCCTTGTTTCTTAAAGCTATAAAAGGTTTCAAAAGGTGAAAAACAAAAAGGAGGATCTACAATATACACGAGAGATATAAGGGATACACAATACACACAAGAGACATACGAGAGATTTTGAAAGAGAAAAGCAAGAGCGTTCAAAAGGGCATTCAAGAGCATTCAAAGAGAGGGTTTTTCAAGCCAACTTTTCAACCTTAATCAAGAGCTCTTTCAAATCCTTCAAGAAGCCTTCAATCAAAGCTCACCTTCTTCTCAAGCATTCATTCAACTCTTCATCCACCTTGAGGAAATCCAAAAGGGGCTTCTTCATTTGAGTAAAGTATTTTTATTGTTATATTCGCTCATTTAAGGAGCTATTCTTGTACTTATTTATGCTCTAAACTGTCTTACTCTTTGTGAGTAATTATTCTTGTTTTTGGAGGGTTTCCAAAATAAGGGAAGGTTGATCCGAACCTGAAATCGGAGTGTATTGGGTTGGCTTGTACCCAGAAAATAAGTGGACTAGCTTGGGATAGCTAGTGTCGGAGGTTCCGACGTTTGTATTCGGGTTGAATACAAGTATAGTGGATTGGAATTCCCAGGTAGGAGCTTGGAGAGTGGATGTAGGTGCAAGGTTGGCACCGAACCACTATAAATCCTTGTGTTTGTGGTGTGCTTTATTGTTTCTCTTTATTTCTTTCTTATATCCTTGCATTCTTGCTTTAGGTAATTAATCTTGAACTAAAGTCTTTCTCCTCATTCATCAAGCTTTTAACAAATACTTTTCATAAGTAATTAGTTAAGCTTAAATTTTTTAAAACCCAATTCACCCCCCCCTCTTGGGTTGCATAGCTGGGCAACAACCTGCTAACTAAGCTATTGTGCCAGTAGAACACTAAACTCATCTTGAGAAGATAAGACTTAAGTTGATGGCCAACTGACTTTAGTGCAAGTGAGAGATTGTTAGAGGTACACCCTAGAAGCTAAGTTAGCTGATATATGTAATCTTTCTAGTGACATAATTTTGTAATTGAATAAAATAAATTAAGTTAATTTTTATTCATGTTGAGTCATGTGTCCATGAATCATCCAAGAAATTAATGGGATGATGACACATATTCTCAAGAGTTAAAAATTTGGGACATGTATCTTTAGTGCTTGATTCCAAAATGCTCTCGATCAATAGATTATCATGAGAATGGTGATTGATCTGATTAGATTAATACACAAATCACTTTTCTCTGGATATTAGAGTGAGAGTGTAGTGATTGTTAGATAATAATGGCACTCAGCATGACCAACACGAGTAGTCACATGGATGTCTATCTACTCGTCAATGACATACTCGATGCTGCAGTGGTGTGAGTAGTCCTCAGACTTACGGTGCCTCGGTTGCTCACAATGGGGTAGCTATAGTTTGACTACACATAAATATGGTCTTTAGCTATATGGGCCCTTGTAGTGGACGTTGGCTGCAGTAGGTTCACTATAGGAGTAGAGTGCACACCTATAGGAGATCTATCAATCTTGATATATAAGGAGTAGTCCTATATAATTTATGAGACTAAGTTTAGAAGACCTAGACTTGGGTAAAGTGAATAATGAAAAAAAAAATTATAAGGTTTAACACATAAATTCAAGTTGAATAAATCTTACATATGACAGATGATGGGGTCTGATGAGTTATTCATGACTTTCATCTTATCAGAACTCACAATAGAAGGACCTAGAGGTTCAACATTTTATTCTACTAAATTGCCACTATATGCTACTAGGTGTCACTGATGGATTATGTGACTCGTTGAGCATCATCTTGATGATCGATGATCCTTGATGGATAGAGTTGGAATCATTCCAACCAATCGAAAAAAGTTTCAATGATATTATGATGGAGATCATAGCATATCTCATTATCAAAAAGAATACAACCTATGGGATCACACACAAAGAAGATCTTTATCTGATCAGATGGTTGATTAGTGATCATGAATCACTATTGGATCTAATCATCAATATGATTCATGATTAATCTAGTACAAGAGTTGCAATAAAAAAATTTACTAAGAGTTAGTGAGTTGTAGGATGATTAATCAGCAATTAGATTGTTAATTAACTCAATTTGATTAAGCAGTAGGGCTGAAATTAAGTCTAATTGAATTGGATTCAATTTAGATTGGTTTGGATTTAATTAGATCAAGCCTAATTGAGTTATGAGATAATCCAATTGCAAGAAAGAATAAAATCTGATTTGATTAGGACTTGAGTTCAATTAATTCCTAATTGGATTAAGATCTTATTGAGTAGATTGGATTTCTAATTTAATTAGGTTTCTTTTTCTCTTTGGGTGCAACCAAATCAGAATTTGTTGAGTTCATTTGAAGCAACATATGAGAGTCCCATTGCATTGGGACTCTCTCTCTCTCTCCTTAATCCCTTGCGCCACCCTATACCCATGCACCCTTCTTCATGCACCTTAAAGTTTTGAGTGAGATTTCTTCATGCCAAAAAGCAGATACGGCCCCTTTGCTTAACGCCCCTCATGGATTGGATATAGATAAGGAAGGTTTGAATTTTGGTTTGAACTTGTTTCTTTATTAAGAAAGAGTTTGATCCCATCCAACTTCCTTGACACCAAACCATAAAAAGAAATCTAATTTTGTGCATCAAATGAAGATGTTTTTACCATGAAAAAAATTATTATGGGGCATGAGGAATTATTAGAGGGGCTTTGCACTTTTCTTAGGGCATGAAAAATAGAGGAGAGCATCTCCTCCTGGGCATTAGAACTCTAGGGGTTTTCATCTAAGGTTTATTCCTATTATGTGGCATGGGCTTTGGAGAAGAAAAAGAAAGAGAAAGTCTCTTCCTTCTGTTTCTCTTTTCTTTTATTCCTTTTCTTTGAAAGAATAATGCCCTACAAGCCAATCGCATATGGGATGCGATCGGATGTTTTCTGTAATTTATCTTCCAAACTAATGTAATTGATATTATTATTTAATAAAATAGGCTTCTTGATTCATTATATGCTTTATCTTATTATTTTTAAGATTATAATGAACCCTATAGGTCTGGACAATAGTTTTAAGGTCGTGATGAGATCACATCAGTGAGATCTAAATTCTTGATAGTCATAATTTAAAATATTTTCAGTTATTGGTTCATTGAGTCAGAGATCAATAATACCGGTAAGACTGGCATGTCCTATGTATGCTCAATAATGAGGGTGGTTGATCTCACCACTTATCTGGTAACACTAATACAAGGATATAGATGCTCATTAGAGAATGAGTTCACTGAATTGACCTATAAGAGAACATCTGATGGAGTCTTATTTACATATTAGCTGATTATTCTCTAGTGGGAGTTGTGTAAGTAATCCTTTGACCTCAGATCACCATGGTACCTTGTGTATATGAATCTATATTTTGGTTCAATTTCTAACTTGATTCTTTGATTCTTGTGTGGAATATTTTGGATGTGGTAAAGTATGCATAGAGATTGTGAGTGATCGATAAGAGTCAGTCACCCCTAATAGGGGGAGCAAACATCCTATGTAAATCTCATAGGTTGATGATTCTGAAAGTCTTTGACCAAAGCAAGATAATAATCAGAAAGAAGTTTTTGATGTATCATCAACTGAATCATCATCTTCTAATTAAGATACATATAGATAAGCAATGGGTTTGATATGATTCCATGCCCACAGCTCATCTGGGATGTTGTTTAACTGAAAGATTGAATACACTGTAACTTGCCACTAAAGGATATTTTGATAATTTTTATTAAAATTTTAAATCTTTTGAATAGTCATGACACATTGCTAGATATCAATTTTGACTTGTAGACTCATCAAAATTAAAAGAGTTTTATTCAAAAATTAATTAAGAAAAGTCTTAGTTGATTGAGACTCTTGAGCTGATCTAATTTTATCGGATTAGGGCTAGGTCAAGAGTTTGTATCCATTACTAGCTAGTTTTGAAACCCAATGGGTCACACACTTTAGGATTTAATCTTGATCTAATTTAATTAAGATATAATGTAAATCTTAGGGGCTAATTTGATATGTTAGCACATTGTATTAATACAAGTTTCTAATTTGGTTAAGTTCAAAGTGTTTGAGCTAAACTAGACCTGTTGCCTTTGACCTAATTGGATTGGGTGTATTTTAATTGGACTCTTATCCAACTTAAAAGTATTTCAAGTATGGAAGGAGACCTCCATTCCCACTAGGATTCCACACCCAAAAATAAATGCCACCCACCCTTATTTTTGTTGAGAAGTGGAAGAGTCCTTCTTCATGAAGACTCTTATCCATCTCCTCATTTTCCTCTGGTTTCTTAAAAAATTATCACACATAAAATTTAAAATGGGATTTATGGGGAGTAGAAGAAGAGGAGTCCTTCTATGTGAAGGCTCTTCCACACCACTTAAATCTATGGAGAATTAATTCTCCATGTGAAGACTTGGAGCGCCAAGAGTTGGTGCCCCTTGGGAGTTCTTCACATCCCTTCTTAGCCTATTTATATGTGGCATCCCATATAGGTTAGGTGCTAATTTTTGAATGAAAATTAGAGCTATTTGGCATGTGATAAGGGTGAAAAAATCTAAAAAAAAAAATTGATAAAAAGATAAGAAAAAATTGAGAGGAAAAAGTTGTAAGAACGGTGGTGAGAAAAAAAGCAAGTGTTGCTACCTTATCCTAGGGTTTGATTTTTTCATATGTTGAAACACAAAATTAAATCCTAGGTTGTGAGACTTCTAGAGAGAGTTCTCTTGACATAATCTTGGTGGCAAAATCAAAGACAACTGAGCATTGGTGCAATCATTCTTCGAGTTTGAAGCCAGTAGCATTCTTGTGAAGAAAATGCTGTGGCAACACATCGGTAGGGAAAGACCTTAGCCAACTTTCATGTGGATCACTATTGGAGGGCTTCTATTTTGAAGTATTATGGAGATCACCCTCTTACCATACTACTTATTCAAGAAAGTATAAATTTCTCTCTTTGCATCCTTGATTTTATTTTGTTCGACATCTACAAGGTGATTCTAGGGTTTGGATTTCAGTTCAATAGTTTTAATTGTTAAAGATTTCGATATGTGTATTTTAAAAATTTTAAAATTTACTTTCTACTATGTGATCAGAACTCAATAGTGGTATCAGAGTCATCCTTATTAGATTCGATCAAATAAGTACAAAAGTTGTAATATAGAATTATTCTAGTTCATATTTTACCAAAAATATTGCATCGATTTCTAGCATCGATCTTAAAATCAAATATTATTTTTAACTTTATTTGAACCATGGATTTAAATTTTAGTTATTAAAATTTTAAATTTATGATAATATAAAATTTAATGATTCATGGTTGCATGATGCTTAAATTGATTTTTTGACTAAGGGTGTAATGCATGCCTAATTCGATTAGGGTTTGTTTTCAATTTAGCTAAACTTGATATATGTTAAGTTATTTGTGCACCCTTATATAATTGTTGTAATCATTTTTGGCATGTCAATATAATTGATATTATAACTTGTAAAGCACGTTGAATTGCATAATTTGTATATTACATTTTATGTAGTAGTAGTTAGGATGTGCCGAGATCAGTTCAAAGATCCTCTATAAAATTATATTAAGTTATAATATTGGGATTCACTTACAAATCAAAAGCTGAATTCATTTGATCAATTGGTGTTTAGATAAGTAAGAAAGATGATTTTCTAATTAGGTCTGTATGCTGGTCTGACCAACTTTGTTGGTGTCTAAGAAAATCTACGGGGAGCCTCCCACCTACTGACTTGGCTAATTTGATCTTATTGAGTTTCGGACTTAGATTGACTAGTGATGTAGATACTATAAAGACTTTCCTTCATACTTGGTCAATAGAGTATGTTAAGATCTTAGTGAGCTTGTTGTACTATCCATAAGGCTTACTATAAAATTTGATATGATATTGACTAAGTGCATATTGATGCTTATGGCTTATTTGAATAATATTGTCTTATTGTGCTATCCACAAGGGCACATTGTTTAAGCATGACCATATGGGATTGAAGGGTTAACTTAACTAGAATACTATAGTTTGTTGTGTTATCCATAAAACTATGAGTGATCTAGAGGCAAGAGAGAAAAATATTAAGATTTGTATGAAGTACAATTGGTAAAGAGTTACCTATTCTTGAACTCATGAATACCTGTGGTGCTATTCACAAGGTATTTGTGAGGAATAAAAATCTCAACCCCACTTAGAAATATAAGAATGTTTCTCATTTTTCAGACTTGAGGGCTATAAAATTCATTAAAATAGTGGGAGATACAATTACACAAAAACTCTAGATCAAAAGCAACTGGTCTAGTTTAGTTCAAACGCTTTGAACTAAATCTATTTAGGAACTTGGGTTAATACAATATGCTAGAATATTAAATTAACCCTTAAAATTTATATTAAATTCAAATTAAATTAGATCAATATCAAATCTCAAAGTGTATGACCCATTGGATTTCAAATCTAGCCAGTAGTGGATACAAACTTTTAACGTAACCCTAATTCGATCAGATTAGGTCAGCTCAAGAGTCCCAATCAATTAGGACTCTTTCTAATTAACTTTTGAATTAAACTCTTTTAATTTTGATGAATCCATAAGTCAAGATTAATATCTAGCAACGTGTCATGACTACTAAAAAAATTTAAAATTTTGATAAAAAATTACCAAAATATCCTTTAGGGTAAGTTACCATGGAATTCAATTCTTCAGTCAAACAACAATTCCAGATGAGCTGTGAGCATGAAAACATGTCAAACTCAATTGCTTATCTATATATTTCTTGATCAAAAGGTGATGATTCAGTTGATGATACATTAGAAATTCTTTCTAATTATCATCCAGCTTTGGCCAAAGATTTTCAGAATCATCGATCTATAAGATCACATAGGATGTTTGCTCTCCTTATTAGGAGTGATTGATCCCTTATTGATCACTCACAACCTCCATGCACACTTCATCACATCCAAACTATCCTATACAAGGATCAAAGAATCAAGTTAGAAAGTGAACCAAAATATAGATTTATGTACACAAGGTATCACGACGATCTCAGGTCAAAGGATCACTTACACAACTCCCATTAGAGAATCATCAGCTGACATATAAATAAGACTCCATCAGATATTCTTTCATAGGTCTATTCAGTGAACTCATTCTCTAATGAGCACCCACATCCTTGTATTAGTGTCACCACACAAGTGGTAATGAGATCAACCACCCTCATCTCTAAGCTATATAGGACATGCCAGTCTTATCTATTTCATTAATCTCTAACTCAATGAACTAATGACTAAAAATATTTTAGGTCATGGCTATCAAGAATTTAAGTTTTACTGGTGTAATCTTATCATGACCTAAAAACTATTGTCCAAACCTATGAGGTTCATTATAATCTTAAAAATATTAAGATGCAGTATATAATAAATCAAAAATACCTATTTTATTAAAATTTAATATCAATTACATGAGTTTGGAAGATAAATTATAAAAAATATTTGATTATATTCCATATGTGATTGGCTTGTAAGACATTATTCTTTCAATTTTTCACTTGCACTAAAGCCAATCGCCCCTGTACTTGATGCCCATGCAATCAAGATGGCGGTCAAACTGCTGCACTGACAAAGCCTTAGTGAATGGGTCCACTATGTTGTTCTTGGTATCAACTCGCTCCACTATCACATTGCATCTTTCGACTATCTCCCGAACGAGGAGGAACCATCTTAGGATGTGCTTGGATTTATGATAAGACTTCAGTTCTTTGGCTTAAGCAACTGTCCCAGTATTATTACAATAAAGGGGCACTAGTTGTTCAATCACTGGAACCACACTCAATTCTAAGATAAATTTTTTCATCTAGGTGGCCTCCTTAGTAGCCTCATTAGCAGCAATGTACTCAGCCTTTGTGATTGAGTCAGCAATAGTTTGCTGTTTGGAACTCTTCCAACTTACTACCCCACCATACATGGTGAACATATACCCAAATATAGATTTGCTATCATCTGGATCAGATTGAAAATTAAATCAGTATAACCTTTCAGTTTTAAATCAGATCCTCCATATATGAGAAAAACATCTCTAGTCCTTCTTTAGTATTTGAGTATATTTTTCACAACTTTTCGATGATCTTTTTTTAGATCAATCTGAAATCTGCTAACAATGCCCAAGGCATAAGCCACATCAGGCCTAGTACATAACATAGCATACATTATTGATCCTACAGTCGAAGCATAAGGAATAGATCTCATTCTATTTCTCTCTTTAGGTGTCTTAGGAGACATCTTTTTAGAGAGTTGTATGCCATGACCCATAGGCAAGCAACATCTTTTACTTTCCTCCATGTTGAACCTTTTCAACACAAGGTCTATGTATCTAGACTGAGACAAGCCAAACATCCTTTTTGATCGATCCCTATAGATCTTTATACCAAGTATATAGGACGCTTCACCCAAATTTTTTATGAAAAATTTTTGTGATATCCATATCTTGATCGATTGCAATATCGAATATTATTCTCAATGAGCAATATGTCATCTATATACCAGATCAAGAAGACAATAGCACTCTCACTAGTCTTCTTGTATACATAAGGTTCATCCACATTTTTGATAAAGCCAAACAATTTGACTACCTCATCAAAATGGATGTTCTAGCTCCTTGATGCTTGTTTTAATCCATAAATGGATCTATTCAGCTTATATACATGATTTGCTCTTTCACTAGAGATTAATTCTTCTGGCTGAGTCATATAGACTTCTTCCTCAAGATTTTATTGAGAAAAGCAGTCTTGACATCCATCTGCCAGATCTCACGGTCATGATACATAGCAATAGCAAGCATAATTCAAATAGACTTGAGTATAGCTACCGACGAAAAGAATTCTTCATAATCAATACCTTAGTTTTGTCTGAAATCTTTTGCCACCAGTCGGGCCTTATAGGTCTCTACCTGGTCATCTACTCCAATCTTCTTTTTGAAGATCCATTTGCAGTCTATTAGGATCACACCCTCAGGTGCATCAACCAAAGTCCAAACTTAGTTGGTATACATAGAATCCATTTCAAACTTCATGGTATTGAGCTATTTGTCCAAGTCACTACTCATGACAGCTTTCGAATAGGTCATGGGATCATCATTCTCAATGATGTGGGATGTGTTGTCATTCTCAATGATAAATCTATACCTAAATGGTATATTACGCACTCTACTTGACCTTTAAAGAGAAGGTATGTGTAGTGGCTATACCTTAACAATGAGCACATCTAGTTAAGAATCATCTTATGAATCCTGGATAGGTTGTAGATTTTGAACTTTCACAAGTTCAACAGACCTCCCACCACCCCCTTCTTGGATAAACTCTTTCCTCAAGAAAATGGCATGCCTACCAACAAACACCTTTTATTGAGTAGGATGATAGAAGTAGTATCATATAATCTCCTTGGGATAATCTACAAACCTGTATTTTTTTGATCTAGCACTCAGCTTATGTCCATCAATATTTTTTATATAAGCTGGACAATCCCAAATCTTAAGATATTTTTTCTTTTCATATTCATATGGAGTCCTAGAGATAGATTAGGATGATACTTTATTCAAAACATATGCTACAGCCTTGAGAACATATCTCCAAAAGGAGATTGGAAGATCCGTGAAACACATTATAGACCGCACCATATCTAATAAAGTATGATTTTTTTTTTTTTGTAATTCTATTTAATTATAGAGTGTAAGGAGGTATCCACTGAGAGAGTATGCTATTTTATTTTAAATATTTGAGGAACTCACTAGTCAATTATTCTCCTCCTCGATCAGATCGAAGAGCATTAATACTTTTATCAGTTTATTTCTCAGCTATTTTTTGATACTCTTTAAATTTGTCAAATGCTTCAAATTTATATTTCATCAAATATACATATCCAAACCTAAACATATCATCAATAAATGTGATGAAGTAAGAGTATGCACCTCTGGCTTAGTCGATATTGGACCACAAACATCAATATGTACAAGGTTTAAAATGTCACTCGCCCTTTCTCCATATTCGATAAATGAAGTCTTGATCATTTTACCTATGAGACAAGATTCATAAATTTTATATGATTCAAAATCATAAGGATCAAAAATTTATCTTTGTATAACTTGTTAATTCTTGACTTATTTATATGATCAAGTCGGTAGTGCCAGAGGTATGTGACATTCACATCTTTTTTTTTTTCATATTATCAACATAAAGTATATTATTATTAAGTGACAGAAATAGAGGATCATTATCAATATAAGTATTTTCATAAAATTTGTTAGAAAAATATATAGAACAACCATTGTTCTTTGCTTTTATTTTAAAATCTTATTCTAATAACAAGGGTATAAAAATAATATTTCTAATGATATTAGAAATATAATAATAGTCTTCAGTTCCAAAACTTTGTCTGAAGATAACTTTAAAATCTTGGTTCCCATGACTTCAGCCTGAATGGACTCTCCACTAGCATCGAACAACTCAAAGTTATCTTTATTCAGACTCTTTATTTTCTATAGACTTTGCAACAATTTACAAAGGTGTGAGCTACAGGCAGTATCCAATACCCAAGAATCTGAAATGAAAGTACTTAATGATAAGTTAGTTTGTATCATATATAAATCTTTAGCAATATTTGTCTGTTTCACAGTTGTAACGTATTTCTTGTAATTCCTTTCCAGTGCCCCTCTTTGCCACAGTGATAGCAAGTACTTTTAGTGGAGACCTTCTTCATCTTCTTTTTGGAGATGCCAGTCTTAGGGTTCAACTTTTTCTTAAAATCCTTCTTGTCTTTCTTCATGTTGATCTTATTGACAAAAAAAATTGGAGCTTTTTTCACCTTTGAAATGACTCTGCTATTTTTAGCATGTTCAGCAACTCAGGTAGGCTGATATTCAATTTGTTCATATGGTAGTTTATGATAAATTGAGAGAAGAAGATGGGGAGAGACAGCAAGATCAAATCCTGGCTAAGTTCACTATCCATGGTGAAATCCAATTGTTCCAAATGAGTGATCAAATCAATCATCTTTAGGATATGAGTTCGCACAGACATGCCTTTAGTCATGCAGGCACAGAACAACTACTTAGATATCTCATATCTAACAGTTCGACTTTATTCCTATATAACTTCTTAAGATTAAGGAGTATAAAAGGAACATCCATGTCCTCATGCTACCTCTAAAGCTTATTGTTCATCAAAGCAAGCATGATGCATTTGACAGTCACACTGTCATCCTTTCACATCTTATATATAGCCCTTTCATCCTCAAATGCATCTTCCTTGATCGTATCAGATGCAGGTGTATCTAGTATGTGGGAGACTTTCTTTTGAGTGAGAATAATTTTCAGATTTCTTAATCAGTCTACGTAATTCAGTCTGATCAATTTGTTAGCATCTAGTATGCCTCTAAGTGATAGTGAGGGTGCCATATGTGCAGTTAATCTACAATAACAAAAACACAATATAAGTGGACAACTCATGATGATATGCACAGCTAGATTAGGACTTTTGTCTAATTGTATCTCCTATTGTTTTAACAAATTTTATAACCCTCAAGTATGAAAAAATGAGAAACATCCTTATTTTTCTAAGTGAGGTTGAAATTCTTATTCTTCATAAATACCTTGTGGATAGCACAATAAGCATTCATAAGTTCAAGAGTAGGTAACTCTTTACCAATTGTACCTCGTACAATTTTCAATATTTTTCTCTCTTGCCTGTAGATCATTTATAGTCTTGTGGATAGCACAACAAACTATAATGTTCTAGTTAATTTAACCCTTTAATCCCATATGGTCATACTTAAATAATACTACCCTTGTGGATAGCACAACAAAGCAATACTATTCAAATATGCCATAAGCATCAATATGCACTTAGTCAGCACCATATCAATTTCTATAGTAAGCTTTGTGGATAGCACAAAAGCTCAGTAAGATCCTGAAATACTCTTTTGACCAAGCTTGAAAGAAGGCTCTTGTAGTGTCTACATCACCAATCAATCTAAGTCTGAAATTTAATAAGACCAAATTGGCCAGGTCAGTAGGTGGGAGGCTCTCTGCAGCTTTTCTTAGACATCAACAAATTTGGCCAGGTCAGCATACAGACCTAAGTAGAAAATCACCTTTAACACTTACCTAGATACCAAATGATCAAATGAATTTGACATTTGATTTGAAAGTGAATCCCTACATTAGAACTTAATCTAATTTTATAGAGGGTCTTTAATTGGTCTCGGCACATCCTAACTACAACTAGATAAAATATACTAAACATATTATGCAATTTGGCATGCTTTTACAAGTCATAATAATAATTATATTGACATGCCAAAAATCATATAATGGTACACAAAATGACTTAACAAATATAACAAGTTTAGCCAAATTGAAAATAAACCCTAATCAATATTAGGCATGCATAACACCCTTAAACAAAACATCGACTTAAGCATCAAGCAACCATGAAACTATAAATTTTATATTATCATAAATTCAAAATTTTAATAATTAAAATTTAAATCTATGGTTCATTTAAAATCAAAACTATTTTTTATTTTTAAGACTGATGCTAGACATCGATGCAATATTTTTGGCAACATATGAACTAGAACAATTCTATACTACAACTTTGTACTTGTTTGATCGAATCTAATAAGGATGGCTTTGATACCACTGTTGGATTCTGATCATGCAATAAAAATAAAATTTTTAAAAATTTTTAAAATAAACATATCAATAGTTTTAATAATTAAAACAATCGAACTAAAATCCAAATCCTAAAATCACCATGTAGATGTGGAACAAAACAAAAACAAACATGCAAAGAGATTGAGGTTTATACTTTCTCCAAAGAGTAGTATGGTATGATGGTGATCTCTACAAGACTCTAAAGTAGAAACCCACCAATGGTGATCCACATAGAAATGGCCAAGGTCCTTCCTAACCGATGCATCGTCGTAGTCTTTTCTTCACAAGAACACTGTCGGCTTCGAATATGAAATACGATCACACCAAAACCCAGTCGCCTTTAATTTTACTACCAAAATCATGCTAAGAAGACACTCTTCAAAAATTAACAATCTAAGATTTGATTTTGGACTTCAACATATAAAAAAATCAAACTCTAGGGCAAACTAGCAACACTTGCTAATTCTCTCACCCCCTTCTTACAACTTTTCCCTCTCAATTTTTTTTTCTCAAAATTTTTTCAAAATTTTTCCACTCTTTTACACACCAATTGGATCTGATTTTTACCCAAAATCTAGCACTTAGCCCATATGGGATGCCTCATATATATAGGCGAAGAGGGGACGTGAGGAAGGACCAACTTTTGGTGCTCCAACTTCTCACACAATAAAATAAATCATCATGATTTATTATGATATAGAAGAGCCTTCACATAGAAGGACTCCTCCTCTTCTATGCCCCATAAATTTTTCATAATAAATTGGTATGTAAAAATTAAGGTTCTGGATGAGAAACGAAAAAATAATATAAGAGTCTTCTTTAAGAAGGACTCTTCACATCTCAATGCTAATTAAGAGGGGGCGGCATTAAATTTTTAGCACAAGATTGGTGGGCACAAATGTCTCCTTTCACACTTGAAACACTTCCAAGTATGATAAGAATTAAATTAAATTGGACCCAATCCCATTAGATCAAAAGCAACTGGTCAAGTTTAGCTCAAACGCATTGAACTGGACCTATTTAGGAACTTGGGTTCATATAATATGCTAGCATATCATATTAACCTTTAAAATTTATATTAAATATTAATTAAATTAGATTAAGATCAAATTCTAAAGTGTGTGACTCATTGGGTTTCAAATCTAACTAGCAGTGGATACAGACTCTTGACATAATCTTAATCCGATCAGATTAGGTCATCTCAAGAGTCTCAATCAACTAGGACTCTTCTTAATTAATTTTTGAATTAAACTCTTTTAATTTTGATGAATCTACAAGTCAATATTGATATCTTGTAATGTATCATGACTATCCAAAAGATTTAAAATTTTGATGAAAAATTATCAAAATATCCTTCAAAGGTAAGTTACCGTATAATTAATCCTTCAGTCAAATAATATCCTAGATGAGCTATGGGCATGGAAACATATCAAATCTAATTGTTTATATATATATTCGATCAAAAAGTGATGATTCAATGATGATATATTAATTTTTTTTCTAATTATCATCCTATTTTGGCCAAAGATTCCAGAATTATCGATCTATGAGATCACATAAGATGTTCGCTCTCCTTATTAAGAGTGACCGATCCCTTATTGATCACTCATAACCTCCATGCATACTTCACCACATTCAAAACACCCTATACAAGAATCAGAGAATCAAGTTAAGAAGTGAACCAAAATATGGATTCATGTACACAAGGCACCATGATGATCTCAAGTCAAAGGATCACTTACACAACTCCCACTAGAGAATCATCCGCTGACATTTAAATAAGACTCCATCAAATTTCTCTCATAGGTCTATTCAGTGAACTCAATCTCTAATGAGCACCCACATCCTTGTATTAGTGTCACCATACAAGTGGATGTGAGACCAACCACCCTCATCTCTGAGCATACATAGGACATGCCAGTCTTACCGATTTCATTAATCCTCGACTCAATGAACCAATGACTGAAAATATTTTAGGTCATGGCTATCAAGGATTTAGGTCTCACTAGCGTGATCTCATCACGATCCTAAAACCATTGCCTAGACCTATAGGGTTCATTGTAATCTTAAAAATAATAAGATGCAGCATATAATGAATTGAAAATGTCTATTTTATTAAAAATAATATCAATTACATGAGTTTGGAAGATAAATTACAGAAAATAGCTAATCACATCCCATATGTGATTGGCTTGTAAGGCATTATTCTTTCATCTAGTATCTCACACACTCAAAAACACTTCAAAAAAATTAAAGAAAAATTCAATTAGGTGCCACCTTCTTTCCTTGTTTGAAAAAATCTTTTTCTTCTTATCACCTTATCTCTAATTCGGATCGCATTCGAATTAGGCAGGAGATAAGAACATGACTAACCATCCATTGCTGCCCACCCTTTCTGGGTCCACTCTCTTGACACCAAAAGGCTCAAGCCAAATCAAATTTGGCATTGAGATATGGGCATGGGTCCTGGTGTGGTGCAAGAGGATAGAGTTCCTACCGATCGGGACTCTTCATTTCTAATTCGATTATGAACCAAATCAAATTTGGTTTGAACTCAATGATAGAAATAAATCAAATCAAATTTGAAGCCCAATCATCTCAATAAATTCCTAACCTAATTAGGAATTAGCTGAGTTCAAGTTCTTGTCGAATCAAGATTAAATTTTTCTTGCAATTAGGTTTGATCATATCAAACCCAACCTAAGTCAAAATGAATCTAATTCAATTAGACTTGATCCAAAGCTCTTTACTCAATCAAATTGAGTCAATTAGTAATCTAATTACTAATTAATTTTCTATTAATAGTAGAGTCTCAGTCCAATGGGACTCTCTTTCAGAGTCTCAGTCCCAGTAGGACTCCTCACCAAAATCACAATCCAATTGAACTTTTCAGCCATCAGATCTGACCGAATCTTCTAATATGTGTGACCCTATAAGTTCGAACCTAAGTTAGTAGTATAGAAATAAATTTTTATACTAATCAATGTAACCATCTAGCAATGAGATCCGACGTCCGGATAAGTCAAAAAATTACAAAAAAATATTCTAGGACCTACTAACATATGGTTACCATATAATTCATTCCTTTGATCCTAATGCTCAAGGTGACCTAGGGTTTGACTGTCAACCCTAATTTAATTGACCATATTGTATTTCAATCTTTTAAATCTATCATATAGATTATCCTGATCAAGATTTTACTGAATTAAAATACACTGATGCGTATCTCCTACTAATTTAGAGGGGTCAATTCTATCTTGACTCACACACCGACTTGATAAGTACTTGACTGCAACCAGTGTCCTATTGCTTAGTTAGAAACTCAAATGGTCCGGTATTAAAATATAGTAAGTTGCTTATAAGTCACCATAGTAATCTCAGATCTGAGGGATACCTATACCCACACCCTTCATGAGCAACTCTTGATAGCAGAGTGCTCGACAAATGGTCATGCTCGATGCAAATATACTCCTATATTCCATCTGCATGCCATAACAGTATCTCTACACTCCTTGATTTAGATGACAACCAACTCATATGGCACACAACAATCTATACTTGATATTGTTATCATCCTATTAATAGCATATCACTTGGTCACGAATATTTTTAAGGACTAAATGATAATTCATCTTTGTCGATTAATTATAATCCTAAGGACTTCATCAGAATATAGGAGTTTGAAAATAAGATGGATAATTTGTAATGAAAAAATTAAATAATTTTTATTAATAAAAATTTATATATAATTTATAAAAATGAGCACAATGGTCAACAGGCTGATAATTGACTTTGAGACACATTTTACAATAACTTCCACTTGGACTAAAGCCAATCGATATAGTATCAAATATCCATCTTCGATTTATGATCATCGAACTCTTTGATTCTGAGAGCTTTAGTAAATAGGTCGATTAGATTTTTCTTTCCATCGATCTTCTGAAGATCGATGTCACCTCGATCCATAATTTTTCAAATAAGGTGATAGCAGTGTAGAATATGCTTGGTGCACTGATGTAACCTCGACTCCTTGGCTTGAGCAATAGCTCCAGTATTATCGCAGTATAACAAGACAAGGCTGTCAACAGAGGATGCTACTCTGAGCTCGTCAATGAACTTTTGCAATCATACAGCTTCCTTCACAGCATTGAACACTGCAATATACTCTGCTTCGCAAACAGAGTCGACCATAGTGTGCTGCTTGAAATTTTTTCAATAGATTGCTTCACCGTTTAGGATAAAAATATAATCCGACACACTCTTGCTATCATCATGGTCTAACTGAAAGCTGGAGTTGGTGAACCCCACTAGTTTCAAGTTAGTTTCACTATAGACAAGCCACTGGTCCTTAATATTTCTTAAATACTTAAGAATGATCTTTACGACCTTCCAGTGGTTCTCTCATGGATCAGACTAGTATCTACTCACTACCCTTAGTGAGTATGCCACGTCTGATTTTGTACATATCATGGCATACATTATAGAATCCACTATCGAAGCATATGGAACTCTACTCATATGCTCTTTCTCTTGAGGGGTTATTAGATAATTCTTCTTTGAGAGAAAAATTTTATGGCCTATCGAAAGATAGCCTTTCTTGAAATTCTCCATACTGAACTATTTCAACATAATATCTATGTACTAGATTGGGAGAGCCCGAGCAGCCTCTTAGATCTATCCCTATAGATCTCTATCCCTAAGATGTAGGCTGCTTCTCTCAAATTCTTTATGGAGAATTGTGATGACAGCCATACTTTTATTTTTGTAATGCAGGGACATCATTTCCAATTAAGAGAATATCGTCGACATACAAAAAAAAAATACAATTATTGAACATTAGTCCACTTATATATGCAGGGTTCCTCTCCATTCCTATCAAAGCCATACGTTCAGATTATCTTATCAAAACGTATATTCCAACTCTGAGATGCTTGCTTCAATCCATAAATGGATCTCTGAAGTTTGCACACCTTGGACTCGTCTGTGGATGTGAACCCTTCAGGTTGTATTATATACACTTCTTCGTTTAGCTCTCCATTTAGAAAAGCTATCTTCACATCCATTTGCCAGACTTTATAGTTCAGGTATGCTGCTCTCGCAAGCATGATTCAAATGGACTTGAGCATTGCCACAGGAGAAGATATCTGTCATAGTTAATACCATAAACTGACGATAACCTTTGACAACCAAATGGGCTTTATAGGTTTCAACCTTTTCGTTTGCTTTCCTCTTCTTTTTGAAGATCCACTTACACCCTATGGGTTTAACCCATTCAAGTGGGTCAATTAATATCCACACATCATTGACCTTCATGAACTTCATTTTGGATTTCATGGCTTCAAGCCATTTATCAAAGTCAAACCTCTGCATTGCTTCCATATAGGTAATCAGATCCTCATTGTTCTCATCGAGCTCACTAGGATCTCCATTTCAGATCAAGAAACTTAAGTATCTGTCTGACTGACATGGTACTCTATCGAATCACCTTAAGGATGTTTGTATATTAGGCTCTGGGTTTGATCTTATCAAATCTGGTTTAGATTCAATCATTGATGTTGGTTCTTCTATCTGTCGAACTTCATCAAGCTCGATTTTAGAGATATTTATTCCTTCACTAAGGAACTCCTTTTTCAAAAAGTATGCCTTACTACTGACAAATACTTTTATTCAGTAGGCAGATAAAAGTAATATCCTCTTATTTTCTTGGGATACCCTATGAAATTACACTTATCAGACTTAGATCCGAGCTTGTCAGTTTGTAATCGTTTAACATAAGCCAGATACTCTCAGACCTTAAAGTAAGTGAGGTTCGGCCTACGCTCTGACCATATCTCATATGGTGTTTTAATAATTGACTTGCTCGAAATATTATTGAGCACAAGATAGACTGTCTCAAGTGCATTTCTCCAAAAAAAGATCGACAAGTTGCAAACCCCATCATGGACTGAACCATGTCCAACAAGGTTTGATTCTTCTTTTTTGAGATGCCATGATACTGTGATATCTTTGGAGGGGTCCATTGTGAGAGAATCTCATTCTCTCCTAGATATGTCAGAAATTCACAAGAAAGATATTCACCCCCTCAGTCAGATCGAAGAATTTTAATATTTTTTTAATTTATTTTTCTACTTCATTATGGAACTATTTGAACATTTTAAATGATTCGGACTTGTATTTCATCAAGTAGACGTATCCATACCAAGATAGGTCATCTGTGAATGTAATAAAATAGCTATACCCTCCTCTAGCACTTATGCTTATGGGTCCACATATATCAGTATGTACAAGCCCAGAACATCAGGCTCATTCATCTTTTACAGTAAAAGGTGATTTGGTCATTTTTCCAAGTAGACAAAACTCACAAGTAGATAACAATTCATAATTATTTTTATCCAGAATCCATTCTTGAGCTAATCTATTCATCCTGTTCCTATTGATATAATCTAGCCTACAATGCCAAAGGTAAGCATCCGTGACATCATCTCTTCTAGAATGTTTAGTAAAAATGTACATTATATTAGTCCTGGATACAATATAGATGTCATTGTTCAACTATCCACGCAATATCATAACACCATTCAAAATGATATCACAAAAAAAGATTTATTGATATTTCATGTTGGGTATAAAATAACCCCAGCCGAAGTTCGTAAAAGGCCGACCCTTCCAGGGCTCTTCCGGCTTCCGACCTTGTGTGGCATCTTTCTGAACTCCTCCGACCGTCCGAGCTTCCATAATATCATCCAGACTTCTTCGATAATGAGCTCCTCCATTTATCCACCGGGCTGCTTCAAATACTTTCTGAGCTTCACTATCAGCTGATTTTCTACAATGATCGACTATTCTCCGAATCTCTTCTAGACTTCTTCCGACCACGAACGACTTTACTCCGAACTTCTTTCGGACTTCGTCAATGTTCGAGCTTCTCCAACAGCAGGACTTCTGCAGTAACCAAACTCCATCTAAGTTTCTACGACGGTCAACCGCCTTTCAGATTTCATTCGAGCTCCTACAAGAGCCGGATCTCAATCGAACTTCTACAGCGGATGGATTTCAGATGAATTTCTACAATGGATGGGCTCCACCAGCCAGATCTCTACTTTGGACTTCTATTGCAATCGGACTTCATCCGAGCTTCTATAACAAGAAGTTTTATTCGAGCTTCTACGGCAACCGAACTTCATCCAAGCTTCTACAACAAGAAGTCTTCATTCGAGCTTCCACGGCAACCGATCTTCATCCGAGCTTCTACAATAAGCGGCCTCCTTTCGAACTCCTACAAGAGTCAGACTCTGTCCAAACTTCTACAATAGAATTGAATCATGGACTCCTCCAACATTCGACCTTCCCCAGTGTCCTCGAGACTCCTCCAGCAGATGAACCTCCACAGTGCCATCCAAACTCCACTGTCGGTCGACCCTCTACCAGATTCCTCATAAAATCGGACCTCTCCGACGGACAGTCCTCAGACGAGCTTCTATATCAGGCCAATTTTAGAAGGACTCCTCTAGCAATCGGACTCTTACCGGACTTCTCCAACAGAAAGTCTCCGTCTGAGCTTCTACAGCAGATGACTTCCACCTACAGCATCAACGTCCAAGGCACCCTACAACAATGGACTCGTCAGCAACCTCAAAAATATCTGAGCTTCTCTTAGATTGCAGAGATAGAGAGCCATTCTGCTCCATCAGACATCCCAACCGAGCATCAGCCATCAGGTCCAAACTCTCTCACAAGTCACGACAATGGTCACTACCCCACTCCACTCTCTATAACAGATTCCACGTGACCCCACCACTCTCTGGCAAGTTGCGACAATGGAACCACTCCACTCTCCATAACAAACTCACATGGCCCTAAATGGCCCCCTGACGCCACTACTCTCCATAACAAACTTCACGTGGCTCTGAACGGCCCACTACCAGGCAGTTACAAATATCGCTGTCAATCAGTTATGATCTTCGTTATAAAAAGGACCCCTAGATACGTTCTTCTCTAATCTCTAAACTCTATCTCGAAACTCTGCTAAAATTCCATTCGAGTGCTCCATTTCTATTGAGGCAGAATACTGACTTGAGCATCGGAGGGTCTTGTCGGAGCACCCCTAACTCTGGTTTAGACTTTCTTGCAGGTCCGACAACGGATGCGATCCCCTTGACTCCAGCTTCTCTGGTGTCGACGAAATTCTACACTAACAGAATTGATGATAGAGGAAGGGCGTGTGTCATCGCAGTACCCTTATTCTTAAAGGAGTACTCAACGGGATTATCTTCGGTCATCTTCTTCGACATTTTCTCCTTCTTCTCCTGCCAAGATCTCCACCTGATGCCTTCCCGAAAGGCATCCACCAGGCAATCCACGACCTCCACAGCCAGATCTCAGCGAGACCCGCAAGCTCCGCTCATCTTCAGTTTTCCAGGCTCCTCCTTCTCCGACAATGGTAGTCGGCATGGAGCAGTTTGACTTGCTGGCTCAGCAGGTCAGGGGCCTCACCGAAGCAGTGCAAGCCATGCAGCAGCAGCCGCAACAGCAGCAGGCATCTGTGCGCTGGAAAGAGCATCGTCAAAGTTTCAAAATCCGATGATCGGGTAGGCCACTTGGGCCAGTCGCCCTATCTTTTCTAAAAAAGGGAAGCAAAAAGCGGAGAGCCCTACGTCCGATCAAGATTCCACCCCCGGAGGGTCTCTACCTCCGTTCCACCAGGAGACCCTCGAGACTCGTAGTTGAGAAGATCTCCTGGATCAAAGGTTCCAAGAGATGAATCGACGAATTAAGGAGCTCATCAGATAAGGTCAGCTCGACAGATTCATTCAACGCCGACCTGAAGGTAGGGAGGATCGGCCGAGGGTCCTACCACAGCCAGAGCGCCAAGGAGGGAGGAACAGCCTGAAGATTGACCTCCAACCGGGATCGTCAACACCATCTCTGGAGGACCCCGTGGGGAGCAGCCAGTGGACCGATCGTACCACCAAGCAGCAGAGGACTGAAGAATCTATAACCCTTACTGAAGAAGATGCCCGGGAGATTCAATTCCCCCATAATGATGCAGTTGTAGTTTCTTTAAATATTGCTGACTATGATGTACGCCGCATTCTTGTTGATAGTGGAAGCTCGATCGATATTTATTTTACGATGCATTCTCGAAAATATCCATTTCAGATGGTTGATTAGGGCCGATAAACTCCCCGTTGGTAGGGTTCCTGGCGATGCTGTGCCAATGGAAGGGGTAATAACTTTAACCATGATTGCAGGCTGGTACCCAAAGCAATCAAGAGCATAAGTGGATTTTTGGTAGTAAGGGAGCCGTCTGCCTACAACACAATACTCGGTTGACCTGGCTCAATGCCCTCCGAGCTGTGGTATCAACCTACCATTTAAAGCTAAAATTTCCTACTAGCCAAGGAGTCAGAGAGGTCAGAGGAGATCAAATCCTGACAAGACACTGCTACAACATAGCCTACAAAGAAATGGTCAGTCTGACCCTTGTCCGATTGATGGATTGGACACCCATGACAATCTTGCTGAAGAACGGGGTGAGCTAATTGAAGATCTTGTCTCAATTTCTTTGAACGATGGGAATGAGGAGCATGTGGTGAAGATCGGCTCTAACCCGGAGAAGAGGTACGGATACAGCTCATCAATTTCCTACAAAAGAATGCAGATATTTTGCTTGGGTTCGATGGACATGCCAGGGATTGATGCAGAAGTCACAGAGCACCGCCTGGCTGTTGATCCCAAACATCGGCCGATGAAGGAAAAAATCCAAAGTCATGCACCGAAAAGGCAAATGGCAATAGCTGAAAAGTTGATAAACTCCTGAAGGTCGGGTTCATCAGAGAAGTCAACTATCCGAACTAGATCTCCAATGTGGTTCTTGTCAAGAAGGCGAACGGCAAGTGGAGGATGTGTGTAGACTTCAAAAAGCTAAACAAAGCCTGTCCGAAGGATAGTTACCCTCTGCCCATAATTGACCAATTAGTGGATGCAACCTCGGGCCACGAGCTCCTCACTTTCATCGATGTATTTTTTGGCTACAATCAAATCAGGATGGCACCGGAGGATGAAGAAAAAATTACTTTTATTACTAACCGTGGTCTTTATTGTTATAGGGTCATGCCTTTTGGCCTCAAAAATGTAGGGGCGACCTATCAACGGCTGGTGAACAAGATCTTCAAAGAGCAGATCGGTCGCAACATGGAGGTCTACGTGGACGATATGCTTGAAAAAAATAAATCCACAAAGAATCATGTTGCCGACCTTGAGGAGACCTTCAGCGCCCTCCAAAAATATAAGATAAAGCTGAACCCGGCCAAGTGCACTTTTGGAGTAACCTCAGAAAAATTTTTGGGCTTCATGGTATTGGGGTGCGGGATCGAAGCAAATCCGGAAAAGATTCATGCCATCCAAAAAATGACCGCCCCGAAGTAAATAAAGGAAGTTCAGCGCCTTACTGAGAGAGTAGTAGCTCTGAATCGCTTCGTCTCAAGGTCAGTCGAATGATGCCTGCCTTTCTTTCAGACCTTTAAGCAGTCGAAGAACTTCTGTTGGACCACTGAATGTCAGCAAGCATTCAAAAAATTAAAGAGCTACCTTGGCTCACCTCCACTATTGGCAAAGCCCAAACCAGAGAGTTGTTCCTATACCTGACGGTCTCTCCTGTGGCTCTCACAGCAGTTCTAGTTAAGGAAGAAGCAAAAATTCAACGACCGATCTACTACATTAGTCGAGTATTAAAGATGCTGAAACCAGATATACTAAGTTAGAGAAACTAACTTATGCCTTGTTGATTGCAGCTTGAAGGCTCCGACCTTACTTTCAAGGATACACCATAACACTACTCACCGACCAGTCGATCAAGGTGGTTCTGTATCGAGCGGATGCTTCCGGAAGGATAACGAAATGGGCAGTCGAGCTCACAAAATCAACATCAACTATCAACCTCGGCCAGCAATTAAAGCCCAGATATTAGCAGACTTCATAGTGAAGTGCACTATTCCAAAAGAGGCCAACTTGAATGAGGTGAAGCTGACAACTCAGGGCTCTAGTCGAACTCTCCTGAAGAAAGAACAGATCTTCCTTATGGTTTTTGGGCCCTCTACGTGGATGGTTCCTCCAACATGTCAGGCACAGGCCGGGCCTGATCTTGGTCAATCCAAAAAGAATTATTATGGAGTACGCCTGTGCTTCAATTTCTTGCGATAAATAATGGAGCAGAATATGAAGCTCTGATTGCAGGACTGAGGATCGCCAAAGAGTTAGAAGTAGATCAGCTCCAAGTCTACAGTGACTCCCAATTGATGGTGGGACAAGTCAGCAAAAACTGTGAATCTCGGGAGGATAGTATGGCCAAGTATCTCAAAAGATAAAAGAGATCATCCCTGCCTTCGGTAGCTTTGACATCAAGCAGATTCTAAGAGCATAAAATACCAGGGCCGACCTTCTCTACAAGTTGGCTACACTGGCTCCGGCTGAACTGCCCAAGGAAGTCTTCTTCGAAGTTCTGAAGTGCCCAAGTATGGAAGAACCATAGCTTGTGAGGAGATCAACCATGAACCCAGCTGGATTGACCCACTGGTTGCATACCTCAAGATGGGGTTCTTCCTCCTGATGCAAAAGAAGCTCAAAAGCTTAGGAACCAGGCCTCCTGATATATTCTTTATGAAGGCAAGCTGTACAAGAGGTCGTACTCTTTGCCCCTCCTGAAATATCTCTGGCCTTCTGAAGCCCACTTCACCTTGTGGGAGGTACATGAGGGAGTCTGCAGAAGTCACCTGGGGGCCAGATCTTTATCCCACAAACTGCTCCAACAAGGCTATTACTGGCCTACCATGTACCACGACTCCATCGAATATGTCAGAAGGTGTGATCGGTGTCAGAGATATGCAAATATCCAAAGACAACCCACCTCCAAACTTACACCCTTGAGTGCCCCATGACCGTTTGCACAATGGGGGATGGATATCCTTGGACCTTTTCCCATAGCATCCGGGCAGCGAAAGTTCCTCCTGATGGCAATTGACTACTTCATCAAGTGGGTCGAAGCTGAACATTTGGCAAAAATCACAGAAGCTAAAGTGCAGACATTGTTTGGAAGTCAATTGCTGTAGGTTCGGCTTACCCAGAACTCTCATTACTGATAATGGGCGACAATTTACTGGGGCAAGATTTGCTGAATTCTATGAGGACTTGAACATCTCCCATAACTTCATGTCAGTAGCCCATCCACAAGCAAACGGTGAAGCCGAGGTTACTAACAGGACTCTGTTGCAAGGAATCAAGGCGAGACTTGAAAGAGCAAAGGAAACTTGGGTAGATGAGCTTTATCATGTTTGTGGGCATACCGAACTACCCAAAGACTGCCCACAGGGTAGACCCCCTTTGCCTTAGCCTTCAGAACAGAAGCCGTAATCCTGATCGAACTCAAACTTCCGTCGGCGTGAGTTGTGGCATTCGATGAGCAGCACAATTCACAGGATCTCAAGGCCAACCTCGACTTATTAGAAGAAAAGCGGGAGATAGCTCAAGTTCGGATGGCTGCCTATAAGCAGAATGTGGCCCGCTACTACAACTCCGGGTCAAGAGCAAGGCCTTCAGAGCGGGGGACTTAGTACTTCGACGAACCGCTATCTCACAACCTCAGAATCAAAGGAAACTCATCCCTAACTGGAAGGCCCGTATGAAGTCAGGGAGGTGGTTCGTCCCGGAACATACTATTTAAAAGAGCTCGAAGGAGCAGACCTTCCACGACCATAGAATTCGAAAAATCTACGAATGTATTACCAATAACTTTGCCTTAAATAAAAGTTTCTTTCATATTCGCATATCTTTTCTTTTGGCATGAGCTTGTAACGACCGGGAGCAGCTCCTTCAGATAATCGAAACTAAGCATGTCAGAAACAAGAGGAGGACCTCATCCCAACACAAACGAAGGCCCGATTATTTAGAGACTGGATGGGGAGAGAGGCCCTTGCAACGGCCCTTATACACCCCGACAGCCATATTAGGAACAGGAGGAGAACCTCATCCTAACATGTGCAAAGTGAAGGCCCAATTATTTAGAGATTGGATGGGGGGAGAGGTCCTTGCAACGGCCCTTATGTGCCCCCACAGCCATGTTAGGAACAGGAGGAGAACATCGTCCTAACATGAGCAAAGTCGAAGATCCGGTTATTTAGAGACCGGATGGGGGGAGAGGTCCTTGCAACGACCCTTATGCACCTCCATAGCCATGTTAGGAATAGGAGGAGAACCTCGTCTTAACATGAGCAAAATCGAAGGTCCGATTATTTAGAGACCGAATGGGGGGAGAGGCCCTTGCAATGGCCCTTATGCGCCCTCACAGCCATGTTAGGAACAGGAGGAGAACCTCATCCTAACATGAGAAAAGTCGAAGGCCCGATTATTTAGAGATTGGATGGGGGAAGAAGCCCTTGCAATGGCCCTTATACGCCCCCACAGCCATGCTAGGAACAAGAGGAGAACCTCATCCTAACATGAGCAAAGTCGAAGGCTTGATTCTTTAGAGATCGGATGGGGGGAGAGGCCCTTGCAACGGCCCTTATGTGCCCCCGCAGCCTGTTAGGAACAGGAGGAAGACCTCATCCTAACATGAGCTGAAATTGATTGTGTCAGAAACAGGAGGAGAACCTTATCCTGACACAAATGAAGATCTGATCGTTTGAGATCGAATGATAAAAAAAACCCCTCAGTAACTTCTCTACACCCCTACAATCTCGTTAGGAGTGGAAGAAAAACCCTCGCCCTAACACAAAAAAAAAGAAGAAAAAGCGACGAGCTACACCAGAGATAAAAAAAAAATGATGAACTACATCCAAGGTTCAAGGGGCCTCATCTCAATGAGGAAGAAAACCCTGGTCGAAAATCTCCAGTCCCTAAAGGCGAATCGATACAGTGATGATCAGGAATCTTCAAACAACGTCGACATCGAATAAGACAGAAGACAAAAGAAGTTCGATAAATGATAACTCAATGCAAGAATGGACAAGGTAATGGAAATTTTTCTTTTCATTTCATTAGTAAAGTGTGCATTACAAAGCCCTTGAAGGCCAAAAAGAAAAATGATAAGAAAAGAAAAGAATACATGGAAGAACAAAAGGTAAAAAAAAAAAGCTCTAAGGAAGCTCAGCTTCTTCAGACTTCGAACTCTCGGTTCCAGCCATCATCAAGGATTGCTTTAAGTACTTAACTTCTTCTTCCAGTCCCCCTTCTGCTTCCCCTTTTTGTGGGATCGGAAGTACTCACGGTCAAAGATGTACTACAAGCACGAGCTCTGGGCGATCAAGGCGAAGCATGGCTGGATCTGTCTCTTCTACCCTCGCCTTCTTCGTCGACCCAAAAGTTGTAGTGCCTTTCCTCTTATGGGCCTTGAGACTCTTGGCTAACATCCAAGCTGCATCTGCATCCATATTTGCAATGAAAGAAGATCGACACAGCTTAGAAACAGAGCCACGAAAAAAGGGAGAGTTCTGGAACTAACCTAGGCTGGTCCGAAGGATGCAGAGATGCAGAGATGGGGACGACTCGAAGAACATCTAAGGCCGAGAAGGATGCTAGGGAAGGACGAAACTCTCAGGAAGAAGGAGGGACCGAAGAAACTCTCAGACAAAGTGAGACCCTGAAGGAGAAAGGTGGGTTTAAATAGGTCACGGGGTCTGACGCAATAATGACCACAAATTTCCTCTGGCCGATCTATAACCATCGTGTGGCCCACTCACCATGGCAGGCGGCTGAAAGCAGCTGACAACTGACAGAACCATTATTGTGCCATACCTAGAGCAACGCTCCAGTAGGAATCCCGAAAAAATCTTTTTGGATCGCCTCGATTTGAAAAGGCTCCAGTGCTAGTGCGCCAACGCCAAAATATCTAAAAACAATCGAGTACGAAAATTGAGGGAGGCAACTTCGACTGTGAAAATTTCTCTGTACTTCATTCGAAACCTGAACTCAAAAGTAGCGGGACTGGTGTTGGGTATAAAATAACCCCAGCCGATATTTGTAAAAGGCCGACCCTTCCAGGGCTCTTCCGGCTTCCGACCTTGTGTGGCGTCTTTCTAAACTCCCCCGACTGTCCGAGCTTTTATAATACCATCCGGACTTCTCTGATAATGAGCTCATCCATTCATCTACCGGGCTGCTTCAAACGCTTTTTGAGCTTCACTATCAGTCGATTTTCTACAGTGATCGACTATTCTCCGAATCTCTTCCAGACTTCTTTCGACCACGAATGACTTTACTCCGAACTTCTTTCGAACTTCGTCAATGTCCGAGCTTCTCCAACAGCAGGACTTCTGTAGTAACCAGACTCCATCCAAGTTTCTACGTGGTCGATGCCTTTCGGATTTCATCCGAGCTCCTACAAGAGCTGGATCCCAACCGAACTTCTACAGTGGATGGATTCCAGACGAATTTCTACAACGGACGGACTCCACCAGTCGGATCTCTACTCCAGACTTCTATTGCAACCGACTTCATCCGAGCTTCTATAACAAGAAGTCTTCATTCGAGCTTCCACAGCAACCGGACTTTATCTGAGCTTCTACAACAAGAAGTCTTCATTCGAGCTTCCACAGTAACCGATCTTCATCCAGCTTCTACAATAAGCGACCTCCTTTCAGACTCCAACAAGAGTCGGACTCCATCCGAACTTCTACAATAGAATTGAATCCCGAACTCCTCCAACGTTCGACCTTCCCCAATGTCCTCGAGACTCCTCCAGGGACAAACCTCCACAGTGCCATCCGAACTCCACTGTCGGTCGACCCTCTGTCGGATTCCTCATGAAATCGGACCTCTCGACGGACAGTCCTCAGATGAGCTTCTACATCAGGCCAATTCCAGACGGACTCCTCTAGCAATCAAACTCTTTTGGACTTCTCCAACAGAAAGTCTCCGTCCGGCTTCTACAGCAAATGACTTCCGCCTGCAGCATCAGCACCCAAGGCACCCTACAACAGTGAACTCATCAGCAACCTTGGAAACATCCGAGCTTCTCTTATATTGCAGAGACAGAGAGCCATTTACTCCATCAGACATCCCAGCCAAGCTTCAGTCGTCAGGTTCGAACTCTCTAGCAAGTCATGACAATGGCCACTACCCTACTCCACTCTCTGTAACAGATTCCACGTGGCCCCACCACTCTCTAGTAAGTCACGACAACGGACACCACTCCACTCTCCATAACAAACTCCATGTGGCCCTGAACAGCCCCCTGACGCACTACTCTCTGTAACAAACTCCGCGTGGCCCCGAACGGCCCACTACAGGTAGTTACAGATGTTGCGTCAATCAGTTACGCTCTCCATCTATAAAAAGGGACCCCCAGATACGTTCTTCACTAAGCTCTAAACTCTATCTCGAAACTCTGCTAAAATTTCATTCGAGTGCTCTATTTCTATTGAGGTAGAATACTGACTTGAGCATCGGAGGGTCTTGTCGGAGCACCCCCAACTCCAGTTTAGACTTTCCTTGCATGTCCCGATGGCGGATGCGATCCCCTCGACTCCAGCTTCTCCGACATCAATGGAATTCTGCACCAACATTTCATAATTTGACTTGGCCAAAAGGCCTATAGAAATAATTTAAAAAAAAATTGGGACAGTAATGATATTCATTAAGAACAACAAAATGAGACTCGAATACAAGCTTGATAATTTCAAAAGCTAGAACTGAAACTGATCTTCCATCTCCAACGTTTAGGAATCTCTCACCATCTCCAAATCTCTCACTGACCTGAAAACCCTGCAATGAATTGCAAATATTAATAGGGCTATCGGTATCCAATACCTAGGTCATTGTATTAAATTCAGAGAAGTTATAAGGTGTTATCATATAAGTACCTTGTCCAGCAACCAATTGCTTTTTCTGCTTTGGCCTGTTCGGATCAAGGAAAGCTATATATTGAGGACAGTTCCACTTCTAGTGATCCTGCTTCTTGTAAAAGAAACACTCTATCTGACTTTGATCAGCCTTGAACTTGGGTTTCTGGGTCTGACTCCCAGCATCTTGCACCTTTTTATTTTTTTTCTTTTTTTCTTTCTTAAAGGGACGATGCCTACACGAAGAAGATCCTCCCACTACATTCACTATCTCCTTGTGAAGCTAGTGATCATTCTCAAAAGTCTGTAGCAACCCCAACAAATCATGCTAGTTGACTACAGACTTCGTCATTCTAAAATGACTGAGAAATGGCTGGTAGGATTTGGACAGGGAGTTCATGATCGCATCCTTCTCTAGCTGTTCATGTAAAGAAAAGTCGAGCTTGCTCAGTTTCTTGATCTGTTCGATCATGTACAATACATGATCGGTGACAGATGCTCCCTCCCTTATCCGAGCATTGAAAATAATGCAACTAGTCTTGTGTCGCTTAACATCGTCAGGAGTACCAAAAGACTCTCAACACTTGGAGCATATCCTCTGATTGAGCCTCTTCAAATTTTTGGCTGAACTCATCATTCATAGAGGCTTGCATTATGCAATAAACCATGGTACGATCATTGAGCCACTTCAAATAAGTGTCTCAAACTGTGCCACAGACGTTGGGAGCAGGCTCCTCAGGTGCTGGATCTATAATCACATACAGGATCCACTCTGCTCCAGGACGATCTTGAGTTTTCAATACCAGTTATCAAAATTTGATCCTGTTAATTTTTACTATCCAATAGTGATCGGAGCGACAAGTCGAGCAATATCTGTACACAAAAGGAAAAGCCAAAACCTAATCTGTATATGAATTAATTAAGCCTAAAGACATGGACTTTAGTCTAAAGGTTCTTCCACTATTTTATACGAATTGGTAGCCTCTACCTCCAATTTGAAGAATTACCTTAATTTCTTAACAGGTACTAGAATCCACACAGACTGCATACAGGCCCGAGTATGGCTCGACCAACTCATTGCACCTATGAGTAGGCTCTCAATCAATTATTTCTTTAAATAATTTTTAGTAATTAATTTAGCCTTAGATTTTATTTCAGTAGGTGATGGACCTCCACTGAAAGTCTCGATTAGGTCAAACCATTAGTATGAACCTACTCAATGATTCTAGCCAATGAATGATCAGACCCAAGGATGGCTCAGTCAACCCAATCATTCATCAAATAGTACAAAAGAGTCATCATATGATAAATGATAATTCCATCATTCAGAGAAACACTAGACTGATGGTGCCTATAATGTCAATCAGAAATAACAGACCCATTACCATTCACCTTAATGAGAGGTTATGATCTAGTTATCACCATAACCAGCTTATTTTAGAGACCTAATAATTTAGAAGATTTAATTGATTTAAAAAATAAAGAGATTAATCAATAGACCATAATCCTCCCACTGACTTCAATAATTCATTGAGTCGGATTAGGGTCATGCTGATTGAAATGGCACTTAGATCAGTCATACTGATCAACCTTAATGACATGGGTTAATTTGAATCACGTAGTGATCTAATCAAAATATAATTCACCAAATTGGCTACGTAAGTGAGATCAGTGGGAGGGTCTGCTAAGCTTGCCTTAGACACCATCAAAATGGCCAGGTAAGTCGCTCTCAATTAAAAACCATCGATCGAAATGTCAAATTTATCTTAGACATCAATTGATTAATTAGTTTTGATTTGACCAACCTAATGATTCGGATTCAACCACTGAGCCATAATTAAGATCCATTTGGTCGAATCAAAGATATGAACTTGACCATCTATAACTATTGTATTAGAAAAATTTGATTAATCTAATTCAATATTTGGTTAAGACTTAATCAATTTCTTTATATAGTCAATTAATTTTTTGATTCTAATCTTAGGTCTAACCCAATTAATAAGACCTAATTTGAGCTAACCTATACCTCATATTTTATGCAATGCCATTAGATCTTAAATCACAATTCTAGATCTAATCAATCCAACACTTAATTCTTAATTAAGTTTTTGCATCAACATGATTTAAGTTTTAAATAATTTTTCATGTAAATATTTTACATTAAACCATAAATCTTTTTTAGATCAAATCTAAATTTTTATTATTTTAAATCAAAATAATTTTGATTATGAAGATTAGATGTAACTAATTTTCTATGTAATTTGCATCACATACAACAACACCTAGGATTTCAAGATCTAAGGTTTTGTAAGAAAGTAAATTTTTTCTTTTCATTTTTTTCTTCATGGGACCTCACAGTGGCACCCCTACATACCATAAGTGCACCTCATTGAATAGAAAGAGAGGGTCATATAATCCTACTTACTCCTATGACCTGATGGCCTGGTGATTATCCAATCCGAGTATCTTGTTACTCAGATCATCTAATCTAAAAGATAAAATTAAATCTAAAAATAAATATATTTATATCTAATTTAAATCATAAATAATCAGATCTAATATCATAAAATCAGATCTAAAGGCATAATAAATCATATCATAATGAACTGTCTCTGATACCAATTGAAGGAAACATGTAGTAGTGCTATGCATGCAATTTCAAAATTTTATGTAGTAAAATAATAAGATTAAACTATTTAATCTAAATTATATGTATAAGATTTAATCTAGACTACCATACCAAAATAAATAATATGATCTAAGATGCACTTTAGATCTAAAAATAAAAAATTGCATCGATCTGATCGATGCTGTAATTCTAGATCTAACTATTAGATCTAACAAAATGATTAAGAGAGTTTAGAAACCATTATCAAACCAAAAGAATCTTATCTTTGCTAGTCCAATGCTTGGAAAGGCTCTCCTTCAGATTGCTTACAATCACATGAAGTCGTCGACCTCTACAGTACGTCCACATGAAGACCGGTGCAGATCAAGATCCTTGGAAGTGCTAGCTTGCAAGAAACTTGGAGGCAGATTTCTTCCTTCTTCTTCCAAGGCCTTGGATGCTCCAAAGGATGAAGAGATCTAGAGGAGGAAGAGAGGAATAGGTGGAGCTCTAAAAAATTAAAAACCAGCAAAGGGAACAATGATATGGCATCAACAATTGAAGCCCCTTTTTATAGATAAGTGCTAGGGTTTTGGTTCAAGGGATGGGGTGCCATTTCTCCATGCCAAAACATAATTTTGGGCATCCCAAAATTTTTAGAAAAAGCTCTTTGGCATGAGGAGGAGATTTGGTATCTCACACACTCAAAAACACTTCAAGAAAATTAAGAAAAAATTCAATTAGGTGCCACCTTCTTTCCTTGTTTGAAAAAATCCTTTCCTTCTTATCACCTTATCTCTAATTCGGATCATATTCAAATTAGGCAGGAGATAAGAATATGACTCACCATCCATTGTCACCCACCCTTACTGGGTCCACTCTCTTAATGCCAAAAGGCTCAAGCAAAATCAAATTTGGCATTGAGATATGGGCATGGATCCAGGTGTGAAGCAAGAGATAAGAATAGAGTCCCCGCCGACTGAGACTCTTCATTTCTAATTCGATTCTAAACCAAATCAAATTTGGTTTGAATCCAATGATGGAAAGAATCTAATCAAATTAAAAACTCAATCATCTCAATAAATTTTTAACCTAATTAAAAATTAGCTGAGTCTAAGTCCTGATCGAATCAGGATCAAATTTTTCTTGCAATCAAGTTTGATCATATCAAACCCAATCTAAGTCAAACTAAATCTAATTCAATTAGACTTGATCCAAAGCTCTTTACTCAATCAAATTGAGTCAATTAGTAATCTAATTATTAATTAATTCTCTACTAATAGTAGAGTTTCAGTCCAGTGAAACTCTCCTCGAAAGTCCCAGTCCTAGTGGGACTCCTCACTAGAGTCTCAATCCAATTGGACTCTTCAGCTATCAAATCTAATCGAATCTTCTAATGTGTGTGACTCCATAGGTTCAAACCTAAGCTAGGAGCATAAAAATAATTTTTATACCAATGATATAACCATCTAGCAATGGGATCCGACGTCAGATAGGTCGAAGAATTGCAAAACATTCTAGAACCTACTGGCGTATGGTTACCGTATAATTCATCTCTTTGATCTTAATACTCAAGGTGACCTAAGGTTTGACTGTCAACCCTAATTTAGTCGACTATATTGTATTTCAATCTTTCAAATCCATCACATGGATTATCTTGACCAAGGTTTTACTAAATTGAAATATACTAATGCATATCTCCTACTAATTCAAGAGGTCAATGCTATCTTGACTCACACACCGACTTGATAAGTACTTGACTACATCCAGTATCCTTATATCATTGAGTTAGAAACTCAGATAGTCTATACTAAAGTACAGTGCATTGCTTATAACTTACAGTAGTGATCTCAGGTCTGAGGGACACTTATACCCATACCCTTCATGAGCAACACTTGATAATAGAGTGCTCGATAAATGGTCACATTCGATGAAATGTACTCTTATATTCTATTTGCATGCCATAATAGTATCTCTACACTTTTTGGTTAAGAGGATAACTAGCTCATATGGCACACAATGACCTATACTCGATATTGCTATCATTCTATTAATAGCATATCATTTGGTTGTGAATATTTTTAAGGACTAAATGATAAATCTTTTTTATCGATTAATTATAGTCCTAAAAATTTATCACAATATAAGAGTTCAAAAATAAGATGGATAATTTGTAATGAAAAAATTAAATAATTTTTATTAATAAAAATTTATATATAATTTACAAGAATGAGCACAATCGTCAACGGACTAACGATTAGCTTTGAGACATATTTTCTAATAGATAGCACAATAAGCTCGTTAAGATCTTGACATACTCTATTGACTAAGCATGAAAAAGGCCTTTGTAGTGTCTACATCACTAATCAATCTAAGTTTGATACTTAATTAAACCAAATTGGCCAGGTAAGAGGTGGGGGGCTCCCTATAGCTTTTCTTAGGCACCAACATAGTTGGCCAGGCCAGCATATGGACCTAATTAGTGAACCACCTTTAACACTTACCTAAATATTAATTGATCAAATAAATTGATATTCAATCTACAAGTGAATTCTGACACTACAACTTAATTTAATTTTTTATAGAGGGTCTTAGACTGGTCTCAGCACATTCTAACATCTACATAATATGTAACATACATATAATAATTCATGCTATACAACATACTTTTTAAGTTATAATATCATTCATATTATAATGCCAAAAATGATTGCTAGAATCACAAAGGGTGTACAAATAATTTTGACTTAATATATAACAAATTCAGTCAACTTACTAAACCCTAATCAAATTAGGCATGTATATACAATACACCCTTAATCAAAATGATTTAAGCATCAAACTATCATGAATCATAAAATTTAAATTATAACAAATTCTAAATTTAATAACTAAAATTTAAATTCATACTTCAAATAAGATCAAAAATAATTTTTGATTTTAAGATTGATACTTGAAATCGATACAGCATATTGGCATTATATGAATCAGATCAAATCTATACTACAACTTTGGTACTTGTTTGATCGAATCTAACAAGGGTGGCTTTGATACCACTATTGAATTTTGATCACATAGTAAAATTTTAATTTTTAAAAAATTTTAACATGCATATTAAAAGCTTTAATAATTAAAACTAGACAATCGAAACTCAAATCCTAGAATCATTTTATAGATGCCGAACAAACCAAAACCAAGCATGCAAAGAGTGAGAAACTTATACTTTTTAAAATAAGCAATATGGTAAAATGGTAATCTCTATGAGACTTCAAAGTAGAAGTCCTCCAACAGTAATCCACACGGAAGATGATCAAGATCCTTCCCAACCGGTGCAGTGCCGCAGCCATTTCTTCACAAGTGTGCTGTCGGCTTCTTTCTCGAAGAACAATCACACCAACATCCATTTGCCTTTGATTCCTCCACTAGGACTATGCCAAGAGAGTTCTCTCCAAAATCTCATAATTTAGAATTTGATTTTGTACTCCAACATATGAAAAAATCAAACCTTAGGCAAGCATACCACACTTATCTTTTTTCTCACCTATCTTCTTTCTTTTTTTTCCACTCAATTTTTTTTAACTTTTTGCTCTAATTTTTTTCTAACTTTTTTCTCTCTTATCACACACATAATAACTAATTTTTTTAGGATTTTAACCCATGTGGGATGTCCCATATAAATATGGGATGAAGGAACGGTAGGGAGTCCCAAGGGCACCAACTCTTGGCGCTTCACCTTCCTACATGGAGAATTAAATCTTTGATGAATTAATTAGTGTAGAAGAGCCTTAATATAGAAAGACTCCTCTTCTATACTTCATAAATTCTCTAGATTAATTTAGCATGTGACAATTAAGGAAAGAGTAGATAAACAGGAGGTGGTTAGGTGCCTTAATGCAGAAGGACTCTTCCTTCTCTCAGGCGACAACAAATATGAGGCAGCAATAAATAAATGGTGTGGATTTGATGGCATGGAGGACTACTTTCCCATCTGACACACTTCCAAGATAAGAAAATAAATCAAATAAATTGGACCTAATCTAATTAGATCGAAGGCAATAGGTTAAGACTAGCTCAAATTCATTTGAACTAACCTAATTGAAAATTGGGTTAATACAATATACTAGTATATCAAATTAACTCCTAAAATTTATATAAAATCTTAATTAAATTTGATCAAGATCAAATTTTAAAGTGTGTGACCCATTGAGTTCTAAATCTAGCCAGCAATGGACTCAGACTCTTGACCTAATCCTAATCTGATTAGACTAGGTCTGTCCAATTGCACCAATTAACTAGGACTCTTTCTAATTAATTCTTGAATTAAACTCTTTTAATTCTTGTGAGTCCACAAGTCAAGATTGATATCAAGCAACATGTTATGACTATCCGAAAGAGATGAAATTTGATAAAAATATCAAAAATATCTTTCAGTGGTAAGTTATCGTGTAATTCAATCCTTCAATCATACAACACCCCAGATGAACTATGGGCATGGAATCATGTCAAGCTTAATTGCTTATCTAAATATATCTCAATCAAAAGGTGATGATTCAATTGATGATATATTAGAAATCTCTTTCTAATTATCATTCTGCTTTGGCCAAAGACTTCCAGAATCATCAACCTATGAGATCACATAGGATGTTTGCTCCCTTTATTAGGAATAATCGATTCTTTATTGACCACTCATAATCTCCATGCACACTTCACCATACCCTAAACACTCCACACAAGGATTAAAAAATCAAGTTAGGAAGTGAATCAAAATATGGATTCATATGCACAAGGTACCATGATGATTTCAGATCAAAGAATCACTTACACAGCTCCTACTAAAGAATAATTAGCTGATTTCTCTCGTAGGTTAATTCAATGAACTCATTCTCTAATGAGCACCCACATCCTTGTATTAGTATCACCACATAAACAGTTGTGAGATCATCCACCCTCACGACTAAGCATATATAGGATGTGCCAGCCTTATCGATATCATTAATCTCCAACTCAATGAATCAATGATTGAAAATATTTTAAATCAAGGCTATCAAGGATTTAGATCTCACTGGCATGATCTCATCATAGTCCTACAACTATTGTCTACACTTATGAAGTTTATTATAATCTTAAAATAACAATAAGATGTAGTATATAATGAATCAAAATATCTATTTTATTAATTAGTAATGTCAAGTACATGAGTGTAGATGGTAAAATATAAAAAAATATCCCATCGTATCCCATATGTGATAGACTTATAGGGCATAATTCTTTCATTTCTAACAGTGGTATCAGAGCCACTGATTTTTAAGACATATATAATCTAATTTTTAGTCTTAGATCTAAAAGTTTAAATAATTTAAAATTGATCTTGTGCTGGTATAAGGTTGTCCTGGTATAGGGTTTATCCTCTATATTGAAAAGATTGTCTTAGCACAAGATTGATCAATTTTGAGAACTATTTTTAAAATATTTAAATCAATCTTTTAGATCTAAAAATTGATGTATATGATATATCTTTATTCATATTAGATCTGAAATTAAAATGATTAAAAGTTCGCATCGGACTGGTATAAGGTTGTCCTGATCTAGAGTTTACCTCCAATTGAAAAGGTTGTCCTAGTTTGATGCGAACTGATTTTTTGAAAACTATTTTTAAGATATTTTAATTATTATTTTAAATCTAATTTTATATATATTTGATATGTATAATTCTTATTTTAGATCTATAATTTAATATATATATATATATATATGATATATGTTTAAAGTTTAGATCTAAAAGTTTATGATATATAATATTATGTTTAGATCTGAAATTATTTCAAGATCATAAGCTACTAATGCATGCAATGAAACATAATCTAAAAAATATTTTTAAAATTTAAAAATTATATTATTGCATGTGGATATGGGTTGAATAAATTAGATCTAGTGATCAAACTATAATTAGAGTCAATTGATTAGATCAAGTTAGAACCCATTGTCATTTTGAGCAATTGATTGAACCTAATCAATGGTTGACTAGGATTAGGTCAAAAGAGCTTAAAGTCAAGTTTAGTTATGTTGGTCACATCGATTCACATTTTGATATGGATTTATTAACTCAAGATCAAATTTGGTTAGTGGTTTGGATCTGTTTCAATAGGTTAACCTGATCAATTCTAATCGATCTATTTGATGTCTAAGAAAGTATCTAGATGGTGGTTATTTAATTGGTTCTATTTTCTGACTTGGATAATTTGCTAGTGTCTAAGAAAAGTAATGGGGGACCCCCCACTCATCTTAACTTACCTGACTATTTTAGGAGATTCAATTTCATGCTAGGTTACTTGTTGACTCGTGTTCACCCATGCCGACTAGGTAGGTCAGATATATGGATGTGCTGATCTGAACTTGATCAGTTGGATGTCATATCTACTAATTTAGAAGAGACTTAAACCTAAATCTTCTCACTAAATATTAAATCTTGAGGTCTTCCATCATTATAGAGATGTAGGTGCTTTCATGGTGTTGATCGTTCTTAGCTTGTTATGGTGGTTCGATTGCATCAGGAAGATACAACCACTCTATTAGTATTTGATACTTCAAGATAGAGATGGGGTTTAGCCCAATAACTATTAGGTGAGGATCTCAGTGATGGTTTTACCTCCATTGGTGAATGATGGGTCTGACTTAACTAAGAAATATCCAATAACTATTAGATGAGGCTATAGGACTTAGAGACTAAACCCGCTGCATTTTGCTTAGTGAAGCAATGAACAAAGTATTGTCCACTCATTGATCTATGCTCACTAATAACTATTAAGTGAGGTGCGTATAGATCAGTGGAACCACAGTACCCATTAGAACCAATTATGTATATGTTTTCATTTCTCCACCCAAGGAGTGTGGGGGATTCGAAGAAATAGTGGGAGCCTTTATCTATTTTTAAAGTTCTAGAATAAATATTTAATAAGTACAAATATCTAACTAGAAACTGTTCTCTCTGTAGATAACCATATCGAGTTCTGAAAAACTAACTCATGTCCTAGATCAGGATGCACCTATGTTATTAGCTTATCCATCCCCTGATCAACGAGCTGCACTTGAAAAGTGGTTGGATAAGCACAATAAGGTGAAGTGTTACATTCTAATGTCAATGTCCAATGATCTTCAGCGACAGCATGAAGACATAAAGACTGCCAAGGAGATGCTGACTCATTGTAAGAGTTGTACAATGAGCAAAGTCACACAGCTCACTTTGTGGTCTCTTGAAGATTATTCAAAATAAAAATACATGATGGACAGTCCATCAATGATCATTGTTTGACAATGATCAAAGACATTAAAGAGCTTTAGAAGCTTGGGATTAACATGGACAAGAAATTATAGGTGGATTTGATCCTTCAATCTCTTCTTGATTCGTATGGGCATTCATTATGAACTACCATATGAATAAATTGATAGCACTTTGTCCGAATTGCTGAATATGTTGGTGACAGCTAAGGGTATCTTGAAAAATTCAAAGAGTACGGTTCTAACTGTGGAACAGACTTCCTCTAAGAGAATTTTTTTTCAAAAAAAAAAGAAGCCTATGAAGAAGCAAAAGAATGAGGCCAAGCCCAAAAAGCAGGTTCCAAAGAAGGCTAATGATAAGGAAAAGTGCTTTCATTGCAATGTCGAAGGCCACTAGAGAAGAAACTATCTAGCCTACATGGTAACTATGAAGAACAGGAAGAAAGATGGACCTTTTAAAGGTACATCTGACTTGCTCGTAATTGAAACTAATCTAACAGTTTCCTCTTCTTCTAGTTGGGTTCTAGATTTTGGTTCAAATGCTCATTTGTGCACTTCTATGCAGGATCTTGAAGAAGTTAGAGGGTTGAGGGAAGGCGAGATCACTCTTCGATCAGCAATGGAGCAAGAGTTACTGTTGTAGCTGATGGACCTACCCTATGTGATTACTATTAAGGATTAGTTTAATTTTGAAAGATGTTATTATGTACCTATAGTTAGTAAAAATTTAATTTTCATATATGTGCTAGCACAGGATAACTATAATTTTATTTCAATAAAGATATGTATGCAATTTATTTTGAAAATAAAGTTGTTACACATGCTTTCTTGGTTGACGATCTTTATCATTGGCAAATGGATGTGAGTGTTAATAATAACGAGCAAACTATGAATGCTATAGGATCTAAGAGACATAGAGATAGGATTAGTCAAAAGTATCTATGGCACCTTAGGCTAGGCCATATAGCAGAGGATAGACTCAACAAACTGGACAAAGATGGTCTTCGTGGGCCATTGACTTCCAAGTCTTATCTAGTTTGTGAGTCCTATCTTCAAGAAAAAATGGCTAAGCTATCTTTTTGGAATAAAAAGAAAGGGCCACTGAGATACTAATCCTGATATCCACTGACGTGTATGGTCCATTCGATGTACAAGCAGAGGTGGCTATGTCTACTTCATAACTTTTATCGATAATTATTCATGATATGGTTTTGTGTATTTGATGCATCAAAAATCTAAACCTTTGAAAAATTTATAGAATTTAGATATGAAGTAGAAAAATAGATCAAAAAACCCATAATGGTTCTTTGATCAGATCAAGGAGGAGAATATCTTAATGAAAAATTTTACACCTATCTCAAAGATAATGGCATAGTTCACAGTGGACACCTCCAGAGATGCCTCAACTCAATGGAGATCCGAAAGGAGAAATCGAACCCTAGTAGATATGGTCCGGTCTATGATGAGCTTCATAGATCTTTCTGTATTTTTCTGGGGACATGTATTAATTTTTGTAATTCATCTTTTGAATAAGATTTCCTCTAAATCCATTCCTACCACTCTATATGAGTTATGGCATGGTACAAAGCCAGCTCTTAGGTATCTCAAGATTTGAAGATATCCGACCCATGTCAAGTGACAGCAGGCGGACAAGTTAGAGGCTAGATCTTTTAGGGCTCATTTTATTGGGTATCCTAAGAAAACCATGGGATACTACTTTTATCTTCCTGAAAATCATAATGTGATTGTGAGCCATCATGCCGTCTTCTTAAAAAAAAGTTTATCTAAGATAAAGGCAGTGGGAGGAAGATTGAGCTCGAAGAGAATGTCTCTGAAGAGCATCGAGTCCAAGAACTCGAACCCAGAAGTGAGCCAGTAGATGTGGTACCTCTTCCACCTCATAGATCAAATAGAGTCTCTCATCCTCCTGAAAGATACTTAGGTATTCTTACAGAGAATTTAGAGGAGGCATTCTTTGTAGGAGATAGGGACATTAAGAATGATCTCAAGATCTACAACAAGGCAATGTTAGATATTGACTCTAAGAAATGGATGCAAGCGACGAAGTCAGAAATTGACTCCATAGATTTTAACTAGGTTTTGTCCTTAGTAGATCCTCTAAAGATATTGTACCATTAGGTGTAAATAAATTTATAAAAAAAAAATTAGGTCGGATGGTAAGATAAAGACCTATAAGGCAAGGCTAGTTGTGAAAGGTTACAGTTAATGCAAAGGTATTGACTATAATGAAATTTTTTCACCTGTGGTCATACTAAAATCCATCGGCACTCTGCTTACGATTATAGCTTTTCATGATTATAAAATTTAGTAGATGGATATGAAAACAACCTTCTTAAATAGATATCTTGAGAAAATATCTATATGGACCAGCTTTTGAGTTTCACATCTAGTGATAGTGATTATATGGTCTGCAAGCTATAAAAGTCCATATATAGACTCAAATAAGCATCTCAGAGTTGGAACACTCACTTTAATGATGTGATCAAAATGTTTGATTTCATCAAAAATGAGGAGGAGCCATATGTATATAAAAAGGTCAGTGGAAGCACTGTCATATTTCTCATATTATACATGGATGATATCCCCCTAATTGGGAATGATATTCCCATCCTAACATCGATCAAAGTATGGTTGTCAAAAGAATTCACTATAAAAGATCTAGGAGAAGCTTCCTACATTCTTGGTATAAAGATCTATAGGGATAGATCTAAGAGAATGATAGGACTCTCACAGCAAATATACATAGAGGCAGTACTGAAGAGGTTCAGCATAGAAAACTCCAAGAGGGGTCTCTTACCTCTTAGACATGAGATTCATCTCTCCAAGAAGATGTGCCCTGACACATCTGAGGAAATCCAACACATGAGCAAGATCCCTTATACTTCGATAATAAAAAGTCTCATGCATGTCATGTTATGTACACGACCTAATATAACCCTTGCCGTGAGTGTCACAAGCAGATATCAGGCGAATCCAGATGAAGAAACTGGATTGCTGTGAAGAACATTCTTAAGTATTTGAAAAGGACTAAAGATTTGTTCTTGATCTTTGGTGGAGGATTGGAGCTGAAAGTGAAGGGATACACCGATTCAGACTTTATGACTGATGTCGATGATAGAAAGTATACATTGGGATGTATTTTCTTGTGTAATGGTGGTGCGGTTAGTTGAAAAAGTTTCAATCAGTCGATCATTGGAGATTCGACCATAGTAGTTGAGTACATCACCGCCTTGAAGCTGCTAAGGAAGCATTTTGATTTAAGAAGTTTATTGCAGAGTTGAGTGTGATGCCATCGGATATCATTACACTGTACTATGACAACAACGGTGCTATAGCCCTCACTAAGAAGCCCAGATCTCACCAGAAGTCCAAGCATATAGAGTGGCGGTTCCACATCATATGTGAATACCTCGAGAAGAAGTTCATCAAAGTGCAAAGAGCTGACTCCATATAAAATGTGATGGACCTGCTGGCCAAGCCTCTCAGTCAGCAAAAGATCGAAGCTCATCTTGAGAAAATGGGTCTTAGATATATGGCCAATTGACTTTAGGTCAAGTGGGAGTTTGTTAGATGAGTGCCCTAGAAGCCAATTTTTGGCTGACATGTTTTATAATTATAAGGCTTAATTTTGTATTTGTAATATTTTTATATTAATAAAGGGCTTTTTTTTCCAATCATATTTATGTGTCCATGATTGGTCCAAGAAATTAACAAAGATATTTTTGTATATTCTCAAAGTGTTGACTATTTGAGACATACATTAATTAGTGGTTAGTTTCTAAATACTCCTAATCAAAAGATTATCACAAAGGATAGTGATCAATCCATCTAAGATCGGTGCACTATGTACCTCTCTTATGGGCAAATGAGTCTTGGGTCTGCAGTGTAGGGACATTGGGATGAAAGTGCAGGTGGTTGTTAGAGAACAACTTACATGAGCATGACCAACATGAAAAACTATTTGGATGTCTACTCACTCATCAGTGGTTATCTCGATGCTGCAATGGTATGAGTGCTCCTTTGACCTATGTTGTCATCGGCTATTCACAGTGAGGCTACTAAATTTGACTGCATATTCTCTTGGTCTCTAGCCATTCAGATCCTTGCTATGTATGTTGGCTACAGTAGATTCAGATTTGTTGTTAGTAGGATGCACTTAGAAGGAATCTATCGATCTTGGTAAAAAAGGAGTAATCCTATATGCTTTGCGAGACTGAGTTCAGAAAGACTTTGATCAAAGTGTGAATACTGAAAAAGAGTTTTCACAGGATTCACAAGTAAACTCAAGTCGAGCCAATCTAGCATATGATTAATGATAGGGTCTGACGAGTTCTCCATAACCTCCATCAAGTCAGGACTCATGATAGAAGGACTGAATCATACGATAATTGCACTTAGAGATTCATACTTTCATTCTACTAGGTTACCACTATATACTGCTAGCTGTCACTGGTGGGTTGTGGGACTCATCGAGCATCATCTTAATGATTGATGATCCTCAAAGGATAGAGTTGAAATTTTCCAATCCATCAAAAGGAGTTTTAATGATATTGTAATAGAAATCACAATATATCTCACGACCAAATAGAATGGAACCTATGGAGTCACATATTAAAGAATTTAATCTTGAATTAACTAATTGGGCTTATGAAGTTCCAATTGGATTAGGATTTAGTGAAATCCTATTGGATTTATGAGAACTATACTAGCATATGGTTAAACCTAATTCTTTCCTAGACTTTAATTCCTTATTAGATAAGAATTGGATCAAGTCCATCACCTCGAACCTATTCTAAATCTATTTTGATTTGGGTTTAATAGGGCACCTATTTATGGATCCAAAAGAGTTGGATCAAGTCAATAAGTTAGCAAACTAATCTTCTTATTTTCTCTCTTATTTTTTCTTTTATGGTGAGGATTAATTGGAGAGAAGAGATGGTGCATGCTCCCTTTTTTGGAAACTCCAAGGGGCGCCATCTCTCGGAGAGGGCATGAGATGGAGAGGGGCCCACCTCCTCTTTTGCTAAGATGTCGAAAGAGAGAGAGAGGGGCCACACCACCTCTCATGTGCATAAAACCCTAAGGGGGCATCAAGAGTTGGTGCCCCAACTACCTTCCTAATAAATCAAGTGGTGCCACTCATCTTGCTTTATAAGATGAGGGCACTACATCTACTTGACTTTTAAGGTAAGAACTTTTTCAATTAGGTCTGATTTTCATAGAAAGAAAATCAGATTAAAAGGTAAGTGACCTTATGAGATAAGATCTAATCTTTTTAGCCTGATTGGACAATGATTTGAAATCAAGAAAGGCCTATTTAAGGAGATGGTCTCCTAGGGTTTAGAATTAATTGAATTTTGAGGTTCAAAACCTCCTCTTTTCCTTCTCCACACCACCCCTTCTTTCTCTCTTTCCAACACCCAAGTGTTGGGCATCCCATCCTCCTACACGCCCAAGGTGAAGGGTGTCTTCTTCTACATCAAGCAAAAGGGAGAAAGGCTACAGTTCAGGTGTTGATACCGCAGTCAGAGATCAACATGCGATCAAAGATTCAAAAGACTAAGATTTTACTTAGAGAAGAAAGATCTATAATGAGAAGAAAAGTTCAAGGTTGATCCTAGTGGATACCTGTAGAGGCCGGATATGTATGTGGCTTAGGAACTTTCAGATCTAAGATCATCGGTTGCAGTGAATTTCAATGCATGCAAAGTATTGAGATCCGATCTCAATTTTATTTTAGTTTTTAGATTATATGCATGTTTTAGATCCAAGGCTCAGGTAGATATAAATTAGATCTATTGTATGTGAGGTTAAAGGGTTTAACCTAGATCATTTTCTGCTGCTACTTCAAAAAAGATTTTGAAATCTATGCATGCAACCCCATCCGATTTTCTTCATGCCAAAAAGCAGATATGCCCCTTCTACTCAATGCCCCTCATGGATTGGATATAGATAAGGGAGGTTTGAATTTTGATTTGAACTTGTTTCCTTATCAAGAAAGAATTTGATCCCATCCAACTTTCTTGACACCAAACCATAAAAGGAAATCTGATTTTGTGCATCAAATGAAGATGTTTTTACCATGAAAAAAATTATTATGGGGCGTGAGGAATTATTAGAGGGGCATTGCACTTTTCTTAGGGCATGAAAAATAGAGGAAAGCATCTCCTCTTGGGCGTTAGAACTCTAGGGGTTTTCATCTAAGGTTTATTCCTATTATGCGGCATGGGCTTTGGAGAAGAAAAAGAAAGAGAAAGTCTCTTCCTTCCGCTTCTCCTTTCTCTTATTCCTCCTCTTGTTCTCCATCATCTTCGAGAGGGTCTAAGAGAAAATGGTGGAGAAAATTAGTATCAACTGTCAGGAGACATCTTCTGCAAGAGAGCCAGCACCACGGTGAAGATATAGACCTCTGATTGGACTGAAGGCTTCATGTGGATACTCATAGAGGCAGAATGCATGTGCGGTCTGAATGAAGACCTCATCGAATTATCAAATCATCAGCAGTAGAGATCATTGACCCATGTAAAGGTATGGAGATCGAATTTTCTGACTTTTAATTTTAATTAAATCTGATTTTAATTTTAGCATCATAAAAATTGCATGTGATCGATCCTGTTAGCTATAGATTAGATCTACTTCATGCATGTTAGATAGATTAAAATATTTAATCTTGATCAAGATTTTATTCTACCATGTTCATGATTTTTAAATATTAAAAATCTGTACGTTCTGATTTCTACATGCATGTTCTGGATGTGCGACATCCTTCAGCTGAGTCATGTAAACCTTTTCCTCAAGGTGACTATTAAGGAAGGTGGTTTTTACATCTATTTACCATATTTCATAGTCATGGTATACTGTTATAGCAAGCATAATCCGAATAGATTTAAGCATAGCAACAGGTGAAAATATTTCATCATAATCAACACCCTACTTTTGCCTAAAACTTTTAACCATCAACCTGACTTTGTAGGTTTCAACTTGACTATCTGCTCCAATCTTTTTTCTATAGACCCATTTGCACCCAATAGGGGTTACCTTCTCTAGTGCATCAACTAAACTTCATACTTGATTGATGTACATAGAGTCCATTTCAGATTTTATGGTCTTAAGCCATTTATCTGAGTCTCTACTTATGGCAGCTTCTAAATAGGTCAGAGGTTCATCATTCTGAATGATTTGGGCTTCATTATTCTCAATAATAAACCTATACCTCAGAGGTCATTTTGTACTCTATTTGACTTTCAGAGAAGAGGTATGTGTTATAGTTGTGCCTTATCAATGGATACTTCTGGTTGAAGAATATCTTGTGTTCTTATTTGTTTGTCTTGAACTTCATCAAGTTCAATTTTTCTCCAACTGTCCCCTTCTAGGAAAAATACTTTTTTCATAAAGGTGGCATGCCTACTAACAAAAATTTTTTATTTAGTAGAATGGTAGAAGAGTGATAAGTGGTATATTTTTATATTTATTATTGATATTTTTGATAATTTATGGTATTAACATCTTCTTAAAAACCTAATTTCATGAATTTATTAAATTTTCTTAAAAAATAAGTAATTTTAGAAAAAAATATGAAATTAGATATATTTATAAAAAATAAGATATTAATTTAATTGATCAATTTAAGCACCAAAATAAAAAAAATTTAAAAATTTAATACAAATTTTTTTCAATTCTTTAATTGAAAATCAGAACAAAATGAAGCCAAAATACCTTAAAAAATCTAAAAATAGCCTCTGGTGCACGATGGACCGGCCGATCAGTCCACAGAGCCAGGGCACGGTCCACAGGAATAGTTACATGATCCACAAAAAAGTTACACGATCCAAAGATGCTGTCTATGATGGTAGAAACCTGTTTTGCATGATCCGATGGTCAAATTTCATCCATCAAGAGATCCAACGGTTGAGGATGCTCCTGACTTTGAATAGGAGATTAGAAGCATTGATCGATGGTCCAGATCTCATCTGAAGCATGATCAGATGGCTATTATTGAATCTGACTTTGATGAGGATTAAAATAGTAGATTTTGGGCAGATCTGGGCGGTCCAAGCCTGATCCGATGGCCAAAAAAATTCTTAAGGGTTTTTATACGATTTCTAAGGATTTTAGGACTCCTTTTCCTACCAAAAAAATATAAAAAATTTATCTATAAATAGGAGATCCAGGAATTAACTTTGGGAGGAGAAAAAATCAAAGAAAAAATAAAAAAAAATAGGAAAAAAAAATTAAAGAGCTTTAGGGATCAATTATTGAGAGATTATGGAGCTAGAGAGTTTGATGCATGGCTAAATCCCTTCAATCCAGGAATATGATGAAGCCTGTAAATAATTTTTTTTTTTTGTATTTAATTTTTATATAATAAATTTTACTTTTATTTCATATCTTTTTATTTTTTTCTGAGTTATTGATCCAGCCTACACGACCTATACCTTCTCTTGACATGCCGTGATCTCTGGATATGGTACGTACTTAAGAAAGATAGATCGTGGTATGTTAGATTAAATCTTATATCCTGTAATTGAGTTTAGATAGTTTATACTCCAATAGGATGAGCTGTGATCTACTGATACAATTCATATCTCTTAAAGATAAACTATACTAATACCATAATTACAAAAATTAAATATTATAATATAAAAAAAAAATCTCTTTGCATAGTGGATTCAAAATTTTTGGGTTATTTTTTTGAATTATTTTTTTATAATTTAATTTGTACTTTTGATTTTTTATTATTCTATTTTTTGTTAATCCTTCTGTAATCAATTTTTTATTATTTTTTTCATAAAAAAAAGATAATCATCCTAAATCCCTGTGGAGACGATCCTGACTCACCCTATCTATATAGTTTGAGTTGATTTTTATTTTTGACCGTCTACGACAGTGATCAAATTTTGACGTCGTTGCGGAGATCTAGGCACGATTATTTAAAAAAAAATTAATTTCTTTTTAATTGCTTTCTAACTTACCTAGTTTCTTAGTCAAACTTACTTTCTTTCAAAAAGAAAAATCTCTACATTGACACCTCATAATCTACTTAAGAAATTAGATACTTAATCGCAAAATCTAAAAAATAAAATAAATCAATTTACTCTTAACTAACTATCAAATCTGATCAACTTTTCTTCTTGCATTACATAAGTCCATAAAATATCTTAAGGGCAAAAATCCTAAACAAGATAAGATGGAGATTTCATCACCCTTCCTTGGCCCACAAACCACCATCCTGCATATTGTATTGACCTAAACCTTAACTTAAAATCAGTTAGATGTTGGCCTCTAAGAACTTTCGAGCTCAGTAGGACAAGGGATCCTAAGAGTAAGATCCGGCTAGGGTTAGTCAGTTTGATTGATGTCTAGAAAGGTGGTTCAAAGATTATCTCCTAAAGGAAAGTGGTTATTTAATTGGTTCCATTCACTTACCTAGCCAACTCAATTGGTGTCTAAGAAAAGCAACAGGGGGACTCCCACCGACCTTACACTTATCTGGCCAGTTGAGTAGCTAGTCTTTTACCTGGAGTGCTCAAAGTCAACCTTAACAAGTTAGGAGCTGTCTAGATCTAGGGTTACCCTTAGCTAGGATTGATTGTATAACGTGACTACTAACCTACAAATATTAACCCTAATTAAAATGCTCTTCTCTATCATCTCTAGATTTAGGACTCCTTAGGCCCCCATCTTTAGAATACTTTTCTCATTTATTTCTTCTTCTTTAAAAAAAATTTAAAAAAAATGCCAATTTTGAAATTAAATCTCAGATCATAAACATGTTTTTCAAATTCATCGGAATCGAGGATGCATACATTTTTATGAGAAATTTGAGGAAGTATGCGCCATGATGCGGCTTCAACAGCTCACTGAGGATGTTGTAAAACTTAGGTTGATCAATTTTGCCCTCAAAGATAGTGCCAAAAAATGGTTATACAGTCTTCCTAATCAATCCATCGCATCATGGGAGGGTTTTGTTAGAGTGTTCCTGAAAAAAATTTTCCACACCATTAGACTGTCAAAGTTAGGAATGAAATTAATCAATTTTATCAATTACCAAGTGAATCTTTTTGAAAGTGTTTTGATCGTTTTAAGAATCTTTTGAGTCAATGCCCACACCATGGAATAGAAACTTGGAGGCTGTGCCAAATCATTTATGAAGGGCTAGATCCAAACTCAAGAACCATGTTAAAATCAATGTGTTAGGGTCAATTCATGAATAAAGAACCCATAGAAGCCTGGTAATTTTTAGAGGACCTAGTAGAAAAGAGCCTATAATGGGAGATTACTAGGAAACCCGACAGACACACACCTTCAAGAGGAGGTGTATATCAAGTTCAACCTTCCCTAGCTGAAGAGGCTAAATTCGCATCTTTGATCCGTAGGACAGAGGCTCTAGAACTCAAGGAACACACCCAAGTGAACCAAGTTGTAACAACAACTTGCAATGGGTGTAATGCCACAGACCACATGATGGAAGGATGTCCTTTCTTGATGGGTCCAGCCGAGAATGAAGTAGCACAGGTGAATGCAGCCTATCAAAGACCCACAAATGACCCCTACGCTCCAACATACAATCCAGGATGGAGGAATCACCCCAATTTTTCTTGATCACAAGGGTCAAACTCAATTAAGTTGCTTTCACTCAACCCAACCCCAGACCCACTAAATCATCAAATACCCTATCAGGTTTCAGCAATGATCAAAGGCTTAACTCGCTAGAAAAGAGTCTGAAAATCCTAACAAAATTATCTACTAGCACCAACACTACACTGAACAACTTCATGTAGACCACAGACCAACTTTTAACTTCCAACACCCAGGCTATTACCTGTTTAGAGATGCAATTAGATCAATTAGCCACGGTTGTAAGTGAAAGAGAAAAAAGTAAACTATCGAGTCAATCCAAGGCTAATCCTAGGATCCAGAACAATCAAAGATCATGAGAAGGAGCCTAGATCAACCAATTAAATACAATTCACACTTTAAGATCTAAAAAATAAGTAGACAATCATGTCGGTACATTTGAAGATCAAGATGAACCATTGTCTAAACCACCTCATGAGCAAGTGATCAATCAGACCGAGTTTGAGGATCTAGATAAGTCTAAGGAGTCAATAGAGACTAACAAATCACCCAAGCCACTTAAAGAATCCACATCAGGGATTAAGCAATTCGAGACATCACCCACCAATTCTGTAGCTCCTTTTCCAAATAGACTTAGGTCCAACAAATACTCAGCCCATATGGATCAAATCTTAGAGATGTTTAAACAAATAAAAGTGAATATTCCTCTATTAGATATGATCCAACAAGTTTCCATATATGCCAAATTTCTCAAAGACCTATGCATAAAGAAGAAGACCACCAATGTTTCTAAGAAAGCCTTCTTGGCGGCTAGTGTAAGCTCATATCTATCAAGCCACGTGCCTGTCAAGTACAAAAATCCAAGGTCTCCTACAATCTCTTGTGTTATTGGAAAAACCATCATTGATAGGGCCTTATTAAACTTAGGAGCTAGTGTGAATATCCTACTATATTCAGTCTATGAAAAATTGAGGATAGGAGAATTTAAATTCTTTCTTTACTTGAAGATGAGCAATGTTCAAGTTGGAGAGGTGTGATAAGTGGTATACTTTTATATTTATTGTAGATATTTTTGATAATTTATGGTGTTAACATCTTCTTAAAAGCTTAATTTTATGAATGTATTAAATTTTTTTAAAAAATAAGTAATTTAAAAAAAATAAAATTAGATATATTTATGAAAAATAAGATGTTAATTTAATTGAACAATTTAACCATCAAAATGAAAAAAAAAATTTAAGAAATTTAATGTATATTTTTTTCAATTTTTCAGGTAAAAATTGGAGCAAAAATGGAGCCAAAATATCTTTAAAAAATCTAATAATAGCCTCCGATGCACGGTGGACCGGCCGGTCAGTCCATAAAGCCAGGGTGTGATCCACGAAAATAGTTATATGATCTACAAGAATAGTTACGTGGTCCACAGAGCCAGGGTGCGGTCCACGAAAATAGTTACATGATCCATAGATGCGATCCACAATGGTGGAAGCCTATTTTGTGCGATCTGACGGTCGAAATTTTATCTATCAAGAGATCCAATGGCTGAGGATGCTCCCGACTTTGAGAAAGAGATCAGAAGCGCTGATCGACAGTCCAGATCTCATCTGAAGCACGATCGGTTGGCTATTATTGAATCTAACTTTGATGAGGATTAAAACAATAGATTTTGGGCAGATCTGGGCGGTCCAAGCTTGATCCGATGGCCAAAAAATTTTTTAAAGGTTTTTATACGATTTCTAAGGATTTTAGGACTCCTTTTCCTACCAAAAAAATATAAAAAATTTATCTATAAATAGAGGGTCTGGGAATAAGCTTTGGGAGGAGAAAACATCAGAGAAAAAGCAAGGAAAAAATAGAGAAAAAAATTCAAAGAGCTTTAGGGATCAATTATTAGGAGATTATGGAGCTAGAGAGTTTGATGCGTGGCTAAATCCCTTCGATCCAGGAATACGATGAAGCCTGTAAATGAGTTTTTATTTTTTTTTTATATTTAATTTTTATGCAATAAAATTTTATTTTTATTTCATATCTTTTTACTTTTTTCTGAGGTATTGATCCAGCTTACACGGCCTATACCTTCTCTTGACATACCGTGATCTCTGGATACGGTACGTGCTTAGAAAAGATAGATCATGATATGCTAGATTAAATCTTATATTCTATAATTGAGTTTAGATAGTTTATACTCCAATAGGATGAGCTGTGATCTACTGATACAATTTGTATCCCTTAGAGATAAACTATACTAATATCATAATTACAAGAATTAAATATTATAATATAAAAAAAGAAAGAAAATAAATCTCTATGCATGGTGGATTCAAAATTTTTGGGTTATTTTTCTAAATTATTTTTTTTCATAATTTTATTTACACTTTTGAATTCTTGCTATTCTATTTCTTGTTAATCCTTTTGTAATCAATTCTCTTTTATTTTTTTTTCATAAAAAAAAATTAATCATCCTAAATCCCTATGGAGATGATTCTAACTTACCCTATCTATATAGTTTGAGTTGATTTTTATTTTTGACCACCTACGACAGCGATCAAAGAGGTATCCCATACTCTCTTTAGAATATCTTACAAATAAATATTTATCTACCCTAGCACTTAGCTCATGTCCAAAACTTCTTTTGACATAAGCCGGATAGCTCCAAATCTCCATATCTCATATGAAGTATTAGGCACAGATTTTAAAGGTACTCTATTCAAAATATATGCTACAGTCTCTAGCTGGGGCATATCCCCAGAAAAAAATAAGTAGATCTGTAAAGTACATCATGGACCTTACCATATCTAATAAGGTGCGATTCCTCCTTTCAACTATACCATTTAACTATGGTGTATAGGGAGGGGTTCACTCAGAGAGAATCTCTTTTTCTTTAAGATAATCTAAGAACACACCAGAAAGGTATTCACCTCCTCAATCTGATCGAAGAATTTTAATATACTTTTCAGTTTGCTTCTCGACTATACTTTGACACTCTTTAAATTTATCAAAGACTTCAGATTTATATTTTATAAGATACACATATCCAAACTTTGATAAATCATCAGTGAAAGTGATGAAATAAGAGTATCCACCTTTGGTCTGAGTTATCATAGGACCATATACATCATATGCATAAGTCTTAATAACTCACTTGTCTTTTCTCCATGTCCATTAAATGGAGTTTTTTTGATCATTTTATCCATAAGATAAGATTCACAAGTTCCTAATGATTCATAATCTTAAGGATTAAAGAAATCTTTTTTGTATAACTTGTTAATTCATGTCTCACTTATATAACCAAACCAATAATGCCAAAGAAAGGTATTATTAATCTCTTCTCTCTTTCACTTTTTATTTTTATCAATATGAAAGATATTGTCATTAAGAAACAGAATTAGAAGACCATTATCAATAATGCCATCACAGAAATGCTCATTAGAAGATATAGAGTAACTCTTGCCCTTTCCATTAATTTCAAATCTATGTTGTAATAACAATGGTATAGAAATTGTGTAATGATCTTAGGTATATAATAACAATTCTCTAACTTTAACATCTTTTCAGAAGATAACTTTAATAGATATGTCCCTACAGCTTTAGCTTAGATGGACTCTCCCCAGATTGTAAAGCTCAAAGTCACCTTTCTTCAAAACTCTAAGTTTCAGCAGCCCCTATAATGACTCACAAACATGAGTGCTGCAGGCGATATCCAATACCCAAGAGTTTGATATAGAAGAACTTAATGATAAAATAGTATGTATCTCATACATACCTTTTGTTGCAACACTTGCACCAGTCTTTACAGTTGCAAGGAAAGCCATGCAATTCTGCTTCCAGTGATCTGCCTTGCCACAGTGAAAATAAGTACCTTGTCCAGAGACTTTCTTTCCCTTCTTCCTCTTCATGATGCCACCTTTAGGGTTCAGTCTTTTCTTTGAATCCTTCTTGCCTATCTTCTTCTTGGAGATCCCATCCATAAGAAAAAATAGAGCTTATCTTTCTTAATATGGCTCTCAACTATTTTGAGTATATTTAACAACTTAGGCAAAGAGGTATTCAATTTGTTCATGTGATAGTTCATAACAAATTGAAAGAATGATTTTGGAAGTGATTGCAGGATCAGATCCTGACTCAACTCTCCATCCATCACAAAACCTAATTGACCTATTCGAATGATCAAGATAATTACCATGAGAACATGGTCTTGTGCAGATAAGCCTTCAATCATCATGGTACAGAATAACTACTTAGACATCTCATACCTAGTAGTTCTACACTGTTCACCATACAGCTCTTTCAGATTGAGTAATATGGACTGAGTATCCATGCCTTCATACTGCCTTGATAACTCATTACTCATAGAGGCCAATATAATACACTTAACAGTAAGGCTACTACCACATCATGTATATGGCTACCTCATCCTCTATAGCATCCTCTCCTATCAGATTAGGGTCAGGGGCATCTAGGATATAGGAGATCTTCTCTTGAGTGAGCATGATTTTTAAATTTCTCAATCAGTCCACATAATTGAAATCGATCAATTTATTAGAATCTAAAATTCCACACAATGATAATGAAGATGCCATGTAGAATTTAATCTACAAAAATAAAAAATATAACATAAACAAACAACTCATGATGACACACATAATTAAATAAGATTTTTTGTTTAATTATGTCTTCCACTATTTTATCGAACATCATAGTTTTTTTGTATGATGAATAAGACATTCTAAATAATTTTCTTAGTGGGATTGTGATCTTAATTCCTCATAGAGGTCTTGTGATTGCACAACAAATCTTTATAAGTTTTAAGGTAGAAAACTCTTTTTAATTACATCTTACACAACTTTTAACTTTATCTTGATCTCTAAAACATTCATAGTCTCGTGATTGCATAACAAACTATAATGTTTTAGTTAAATCAGACCCTTCATTTTTATATAGTCAAATTTGAATTATGCTATCTTTATGGTTGCACAACAAAGCAGCACATCCAAAAATACCGCAAGCATCTTATATGCACCAGGACTATATTATATCTATCTCCATTGCAAGCCTTGTGGTTGCACAATAAACCTACTATGGTTTTTAACATAACATTGATCTAACATGAAGGAAGATCTCAAGTAGTATTTTCAACATTAGGATTTTCAATTTCAAGACTGCTTAACCAAATTGGCCACGTAAGTACGTGGGAGGCTCCCCATAGCATTCCTTAGACACCAACAAGTTGGCCAGGTAACCTAACAGATCTAATTAAATAACCATCTTTAGCACTTTTCTAGACACCAATTGATCAATTGATCAAGAATTGGTTAACCCATAGTTGCTATCATTACAACTTAATATAATTTTTATGAGGGCTTTTTCGATCTTATGCACATTCTAATATGAACATTTAAAATTCAACTGCATATAAATTAAATCTATGATTCTATCATATATTCATCAATTCATATCAAATCATATAAATACATAATCATAACATGATTATCGACATAGCATAATTTATAGTATGCTTCAATTCAATACTATCAGCATATAAGTATATGATTGAACCAAACAAGATCTGCTCTGATACCACTGTAGGGTTCAAAGAGCACAGCAGAAGCAATATGGATTTCAAAATTTACATAATGAAACTCCAAACATTCAAACCCTAATCCTAAGAACCCCTTGATGATAAACAATCATATGCATATATATGTATAATACTATAGTAGGTATAGAAGAATACCTGTCATGCTATATCCAAAATTCCAGCAGAATTTTCACTAGGTGCCTAAATGTTCGTCCTCCAACATTGATCCACACAGGAGCTGATTCAAGACACTCGCTCCCTAATCTGGTTCCTCCCACTGAATTCTTTCTCAAAGAATTCCTTCGGGCAGCACAACTCTAGGCCTTCCTTCCTCTCTTAGCCTTCTCCTTCTCTTTCTTTCTTTTCTCCTTGTCTTGCCTAATTCTCTTTCTAAGCCCTTGTCTTAAAATTGAACTTGTCCTTACTATTTTGGACTTGTCTTAACAAGAGAAGGAAGAGAGCTATTGGGACAACAGGAAGAAGAGTGTAATAAAGAAAAGATAGGAATATTTTTCTGATGGATTGAATACCCAACGTGCTACCCTTTATATAGTTGGAGACAGAATGCCTTCTACACCATCTCGCACCCCATCCAAGGGTTATCTCATGCCTAGTCACAAGATTGCACACCTACCCATCTTATCTCATGCCCATCAAAAAATCAATGACAGGTGGCAAACATCAGGAATTAAATGAAGAGTCACTTCGCGCAGAAGGCCTCCTTAGAGAAAATATTTTTGGGGTCTTTCAAAGAGTCACAAAACTTTCTTAGGTGCACCTGCTTAGTCCAATGGATGAAAATCCATTTGATGGCCATCCAATAGCCCATAGATAAGGCACTAAACCAGACTTGGGCTTGGGGAATTTAAATACCTTAACCACTTGGACTCTGAGTCCAAGTGGCGCCAAGTGTAGGGTTTCAGGGAGAACATGCACAACAAAAGTATAATAGATTTCAAAATTTTAAACTAAAAAATTTTAAATATTAAATCCTTAAACAAGCACCTCCTTGATGATTAACAATCATATATAATATATTCATAATAAAATTTAAGATATAGAAGAATACCAACAATGCTTATTCCAAAACCCCGATAGAACCTCCACGAGGCGCTCAAGTGTTCGCCCTCCAACGGTAATCCATATAGTATTTTGATTAGGATACCAACTCCTTAGGATGATTCCTCTTCCAAAATTCTCACTCTCAAAATTTTTTGGGCAGCAAAACCTTAAGACTTTCTTTCTCTCCTCCTAGCCTTTCTATCTCTATCTTTCTTATCTTTTTGTCTTCTTTATATCTCTTTCTAGGCCCTTGTCCTAAAATCAGACTTATCCTTACTATTTTAAGACTTGTCCTAACAAGAAAAAGAAGAGACTAATTGGACAATAGGGAGAGAGATGTAAGAAAGAAAAGATAGAATAGAAATCTAAATGAATAAAAACCCCGATGCAGACCCCTTTTATAGTTAGCAACGGGATGTGTTCAGATTTGTCTCGCGCCCTCTCCACATGACGTCTCGCACCCAACCAAACAATCTCATGCCCCTATCCAATTTCTCACACCCATCTGGAAGCAAATGACAAATGACAAATATCAAAAAAGAAATTCGAGAGTTGCTTCTTATAGAAAGTCTCTTTGGAAAAAAAATTTCGTTGTTTTCCTGATGCATCATGAGGCTTCTTTGGGCGATATTTATCTCCACCACTGATCAACACATTTTGGCCATTCAAGGGACCACAATTGAGATGTTAATCAGAAGATGGTGTGGAGGAAGTTCTAATATGAGGGAAGACGTGACAAATAGATAAGAGTCCTTAACAACATGGACTCTTTCATTAGGTGCATGGATGTGGGCGGTCAAAGATTCCTTTTTATCCAAACATTCTCGATAAAATAAGTGATTAAGAGGCAGAAGGACTCTTCTACACCTCTTAATGATCAGATTACAATCTTGTATAAAAATTTCACCAAAGTTTAAAATGGATAAAGAAGGAATGTGGCATCCCATCCTATGGGGCGCCAACAAATTCTTATGTGCACAATATTATCCTCACGTGCCAAAAAGAGAATATCTGGTGCATGGGATGGTAGGAAGGAGGTGCCATCTTGTTGGTTTAATTAGCCATGAGTCAACCCAACTTCGAACCAAATCTGATTTGACTTTAATTAGATTTAATTAGCCCAATCTGGAATCAATTTCAAATCCAATTCGAAACAAGGAGTTAGGATTTGCAACATATGCTAGTATGTCTATCTTACAAACATGATCTAATCTAATTACATCCTTGATCAATTCTCTTTGTGTGTGATCTATTAGGTTCCACATCTAGCCAACAGTGGATCCAAGTGCAAGTTGATCTAACTTGATTAGAATTTAATCTAACCAATCTAGGTCCAATCGAGCTAACTCAATTTCAGCAATTAAAATCTTTTCTAATTGGCAATCGAATTAAACTCTTTAATTCGATCAAACCCACAAGACAAGGTTGACATCTAGCAATGTATCATATCTACCTAAAAAATATAAAATTTTGATAGAAATATCAAAAATATCCTTCAGTAAAAAGTTATTGTAGAATTCGATTCTACGATCAACCTACATCCTGAATATAACTCTGGATATGGAATGATGTCAAATCCAATATTATTTTCATATTTCTCTTAATCTTTAATGATGATTCGATTAATAAAATATTAGAAATTCTTTTTAATTTTCATCCTGCTTTGATCAAAGACTTTCTGAATCATCAATCAATTAGAGCAAGTAGGATGCAATCTTCTCTTACCAGGAGTGATCGATTTTATGTTGACCTACTCACAACCTCCATACATATTCTACCATATCCAGATCACCCCATATATGACTAAGTCATGAATGAGTATGAACCAAAATATGGATTCACGTATACAAGATTCTATGGTAGTCTCAGGTCAAAGGATTATATGCACAACTCCAACTATAAAAAAATATCTTTTGATGAGTAAGTTGATTCTATAAGATGTTTCTCAAATCGGATCAATTCAGTGAACTCATTTTTTAATGAGCATCCATACTTTTGTATTAGTGTCTCATATAAGTGGCTTATGAGATCAGTCACCCTTTCCATCGAGCATACATATGAAGTGCCAGTCTATCCGAAATATTGATCCCCTACTCAATGATCCTATGACTAGGAATATTCTAAATTAAGATTTTTAAAATTTTAGATCTCATAGGTATGATCTCATCATAATCCTAAAGTTATTATCTTGATTTATAAAGTTCATCATAATCATTACAAAAGTAAGATGCAGTATATTATAAAAAATAAATACCTTATATTTATAAAATATCAATTACATGAGTCTGGAAGACTACAAAGAAAATCCATCAAAATACAAATTTCAATTGACTTGTAGGGCATATTCCTTTCAATCTCCCACTTGCATTAAAGCCAATCATCCTTATATTTTATCCCCATGCAATCGAGGTGGCGATCGAGCTGCTACTGTAGTAGAGCCTTAGTGAACAGGTCTACTATATTGTTCTTTGTATCTACTCGTTCCATAACTACATCTTGTTTTTTGACTATTTCACGAACGAGATGGAAACACCTTAGAATGTGCTTAGATTTATGATGATACCTCAATTCCTTTGCTTGAGCAACTGCTTCAGTATTCTTACAGTAATATGGTACTGAATTCTCAATCTCAGAAACAACACCTAACTCAGTGATGAACTTCTTTATCCAGACAGCTTCCTTAGCGGCTTCACTTGCAACTATGTATTCTGCCTCAATAGTTGGGTCAGCTATAGTCTGTTGCTTAGAACTTTTTCAACTTACTGTTCCATCATTTAGAGTGAAGTCATACCCTAAAGTGGGCTTGCTATCATCAGGGTCTGATTGGACATTGGAGTCAGAATAGCCTTCTAGTTTCAGATCAGATCCTCCATATACTAGAAAAATATCTTTAGTCCTTCTCAAGTACTTAAGAATATTTTTTACTACTTTTCAATGTTCCTCTCCTGGATCAGTCTAAAATCTACTAACTATGCCTAAGGCATAGGCAATATCAGGCCCGGTACATAGCATAGCATACATAATTGATCCTACTACCGAAGTATAGGGAATAGAACTCATTCTATTTCTTTCTTCGATATTTTAGGAGACATCCTTTTAGAAAGATATATGCCTTAACTCATGAGTAAGTAACCTCTTTTACTCCCATCTATGCTAAACCTTTTTAGCACTAAATCTATGTACTTGGATTGGGACAAGCCTAACATCCTCTTAGATCCATCCCTATAGATCTTTATACCTAGTATATAGGATGCTTCATCCAAATCCTTTAGGAAAAACTTACTTGATAGCCCTATCTTGACCGATTGTAATATTGGGATATCATTCTTAATAAGAAATATGTCATCCATATATAAAACTAAGAAGACAATGACACTCCCACTAGTCTTCTTGTATACACAAGGTTCATCCATAGTTTTGATAAAGCCAAACTCTTTGACTGTAACATCAAAGTGGATGTTCCAACTCCTCGAGGCCTACTTTAATCCATAAATAGATTTCTTAAGCTTGTATATCTGATTTATTCTCCCTTTTGAGATAAATCTTTCTGGCTGAGACATGTAAACCTCTTCCTCAAGATAACCATTAAAGAAGACGGTCTTCACATCCATTTACCAAAGTTCATAATCATGGTATGCTGCTATAGCAAGCATAATCCATATAGATTTGAATATGACAATAGGTGAAAATATTTCATCATAATCAATATCCTATTTTTGTCTAAAACCTTTAGCCACCAATCTAGCTTTATAGATTTCAACTTGGCTATCTACTTCAATCTTTTTCTTATAGATCCATTTGCATCCAACAGAGGTCACACCCTTGGTGCATCAATCAAAGTCCTCACTTGATTGGAGTACATAGAGTTTCTTTTGGATTTCATAGTCTCTAGCCATTTGCCTGAGTCTCTACTCATGATAGCTTCCGTATAGGTCAAAGATTCATCATTCTCAATGATGTGGGCTTCATTATTCTCAATAACGAACCCATACCTTAGAGGTGTATTTTGCACTCTATCCAACCTTTGGAGAGGAGGCATATTTTGTGGTTGTACCTCATCAATGGGTACTTCTGGTTAAGGATTATCCTATGCTTCTATTTGTAGGTCTTGAACTTCTCCAAGTTCGATTTTCTTTCCACTGCCTCTTTCAAGGATAAACTCTTTTTTCATAAAAGTGGTATGTTTACTGACAAACATCTTTTGTTCAGTAGGATGGTAAAAGAGGTATCCTACACTCTCTTGAGAATATCTTATAAATAAATATTTATCTGCTCTAGCACTCAGCTTATGTCTAAAGTTTCTTTTCACATAAGCTGGATAGCCCCATATCTTAAGATACTTAAAATTAGACTTCTTTTTTCTCCATATCTCATATGAAGTGCTTGGCACAGATTTTGAAGATACTTTATTTAGGATATATACAGCAGTCTCTAGGGCATATCCTCAGAAGAAAATAGGCAAGTCTATAAGGCACATCATGGACCGCACCATATCTAATAAAGTATGATTTCTTCTTTCTGCTACACTATTTAGTTGTGGTGTATAAGGAGGGATCTACTTTGTGAGAATTTTATTTTCTTTAAGATGATCTAGAAATTCACTAGATAAGTATTCTCCTTCTCAATCAGATTGAAGAATTTTTAATATTTTTTTCAGTTTGTTTCTCGACCATACTTTGATACTCTTTAAATTTATCAAAAGCTTCAGATTTGTATTTCATAAGATACACATATCCAAATCTAGATAAATTATCAATGAATATAATAATATAAGAATATCCTCCTCTAGCTTCAGTTATCATAGGACCACATACATTAGTATATACAAGTCTTAATAACTCACTTGTCCTTTCTCCATGTCCACTAAATAGAGTCTTGGTCATTTTATCCATAAGATAAGATTCACAAGTTTCTAATGATTCATAATCATAAAGATCAAAGTACTCTTCTTTGTATAACTTATTAATTCTCGTCTCACCTATATGACCAAGTCGACAATGTCAAAGTAAAGTATTATTTATTTCTTCTCTCTTTCACTTTTTACTTTCATCAATATAAAAAATATTATCATTAGATAGAATTAGAAGACTATTATTAACAATGTCATGATAGAAAATTTTATTAGAAAAAGAAATTGAGCAACTATTGCTCTTTCTATTTATTTCAAAATCTCATTGCAATAGCAATGGTACAAAAATAATATTCCTAATGATCTTAGATATATAATAATAATTTTTTAGCTCTAAATTTTTTTTAGAAGGTAACTTCAACATATATATCCCTACAGCTTCTACTAGGATGGACTCTCTTCTAGCATCGTAGAGCTCGAAGTCACCCTTCTTTAATACTCTAATGTTCTGCAGCCCCTACAATAACTTACATATATGAGAACCACAGGTGGTATCCAATATCCAAAAGTCTGAATTGGAAGAACTTAATGACAAATTATATGTATCTCATATATACCTTTTGGTGTGTCGCTTGCACCAGCCTTTATAGTTACAAGATAAGACTTGCAATTCTTTTTTCAGTGTTCTGCCTTGCCGCAGTTAAAGCAGGTACCTTGTTTGGAGACTTTCTTCTCCTTTTTCTTCATCTTGCCACCCTTAAGATTCAATACTTTTTTTGAATCCTTAAAGTCTGATTTCTTCTTAGAGGTTTTACCCACAAGAAGAAGTAGAGCCTTTTCCTTTTTAATGTGGCTCTCAACTGTTTTAAGCATGTTTAACAGCTCAGACAAGGAGGTATTCAGTTTATTCATGTGATAATTCACAACAAACTAAGCTAATAGTTCAAGGAGAGATTACATGATCAAATCTTGACTTAATTTTCTATCCATCATAAAATCTAATTGATCCAATCTGATGATCAAGTCAATGACCTTCAGGATATGATCTTGTATAGATGACCCCTCAGTAATTCTAGTACAGAATAACTATTTAGATATCTCATACCTAGCAGTCCTACTCTGTTCTCCATATAACTCTTTAAGATTGAGAAGTATGGATTGAGTATCCATGCTCTCATGCTGTCTCTACAATTCATTACTCATAGAGGCCAGTATGATGCATTTGATATTTAAACTGTCATTTTTTCACATCCTGTATGTGGATACCTCTTCCTCAGTGACATCATCTCCAATCTCTTGTAGTTCAGAGATATCAAGAATATAAGAAAGCTTCTCCTAAGTGAGTATAATTTTTAAATTTCTCAACCAATCCACATAATTGAGACTGATCAACTTATTGAAATCTAAAATTCTTCACAATGATAATGAAGATGCCATTTATAGAATTTAATCTACAATAAATAAAGAACATTACATAAACAAATAACTTATGATGACTTACATAATTAAATAAGATCTTTAGATTTAATTATGCCTCATACTATTTTATCGAACATCATAATCTTCTACTATGATGAACGAGATATATTCTATATTTATCTTAGTGGGATTGAGACCCTAATTCATCATAATGATCTTGTGTTAACATAATAAACCCTTATGAGTTCATAGGTAGAAAACTCTTTCCAATTGTATCTCATGTAATTTTTAATTTTATCTTGACCTTTAAAATATTATTAACCTTGTGGTAACACAACAAGCTATAATATTTTAGTTAAGTAAGATCCTTCATTTCAATACAGTCAAATTCAAATATTACTGTTCTTATGGTAACACAATAAAGTAGTATATCCAAAATTATCGTAAGCATCTTTTATGCATCAAGATTATATTGTTGTGATCCAGGTGGTGTGCCCAAGGCCCAGGGGACCAAGGCTAAGGCCAAGATCCATCATTCATGAGGGATTCATGGAGGCTCTAGGGCTAGTTGGGCCCTAGGTTGAAAGGTTGTGGGCCTTTCGGGTTCTTGAGGTCTAGGTTATGTGGACCTCAAGGGACCAACTCTTTATGGGCCAGGTCTGGGCCCAGGATAGGTGAGATTAGGTCGAGTCATGGGTGTACATGGGCTTGGGTTAACCTAATCTCCCATAGAGTTGGTCAAGGGAGTTTTGGGTTTGGGTCACTTGACCCTGTGTTTATATATACATGTACTGTGTATAGGTTTGACGAAGCCAAGGAAATACAGAACTCTTTCTCTCAAGTCTCTCTCTCTCTTCTCCCTCTCTCTCCAGCCATTCTCCATGCCCTAGAAGCAAGAAACCCTAGGATTTCTTGCCGCCAAGTCCATAAAAGGAAAGAAAAGCAAGGAGGCGCTAGCCCCTTCTCCCTGACAGCCGCCGACTCTCTCTCTTCTCTCTCTCTTGAATCCATCCAAACATCAAGTCTAGGACCTGAAATCTCTTGAGAAGAGGTTGATACAAGTTTCTCTCAGATCTGGAGTTGATCTGAGGTCGTTTGAGGTACGGGTGAGATCTCCATCAACAGATCTACAGGAAAGGCTGCAGCAGGACAGATCTGCAAGGTCTATCTCCATCTACCTTCTTCCCTATCTAGAATACCCCGATTTGAGATCTATGAATTGGAAGACCTCGGTCCAGGCCTGATCTAGTTGGGTACCAGATCTTGAATTTTTTAGAGGTGATCTTAGAGGCATTCTTCATCTGGAATGAAAGGCTAATGAAGAAGATAGCAACCAGGCTGATTTCGTCAAGGGCCTTCAATCGAGTCCAAAAGTCTCCAGATCTGTTCATTGCTGGTTCTGCTGCACCCAAGGTCCATGGGAGGAGTCAGGATCATGCTCCAACAGTTGCACACCATGTATATGGGGAAGAATATGTGCAACAAGTTAATGCTGAAGAAGAGGTTGTACAGTCTTCGGATGCAGGAGGGATCTGATGTGATTGGCCACATTCAGAGGTTCCACCAGTTGTGTACGGAGTTGATGAATATCGGGGTGAAGCTGGATGAGGATGACAAGTCCCTGTTGCTTTTGTGTTCGCTCCCAGGATCATATGACTCTTTGGTGACTACACTGCTCTATGGCAAGGAGACTCTGGAATATGAGGATATGGTCTCGGTGCTGAGGTCCAATGAGCAAAGAAAAAAGTTGACCAGAGATCGGGCTCCCCAGGAGGGTTTGGCAGTAGGGGAGAGGACAGGTAGAGGCAGAGGCAGAGGCAAGTCCAGGGGGCGGTCAAAGTCCAGGAAGGGAAAGAAAGAGATGAAATGCTTCAAGTGCAACGAGTTCGAGCACTTCAAGCGAGAATGTCCACTATGGAAGAGCAAGAAGGGAGAAAGAAGTGGCTTAGAATCAGTGAGTGCAGTTGCTGGGCAGCATGTGGAGGATGATCTACTTGTGGTATCAGATGGTCACAGGCATTACACAGAGGAGTGGATACTAGACTCTGCGTGCTCACATCACTACACACCACACAGGTCTTGGTTTGCGACATACACCAAGACAGATGAGGGATCAGTGACTCTAGGCAACAATCATCCTTGCAAGGTGGCTGGGATAGGGACAGTCAGGGTGAGGATGTTTGATGGAATTGTGAGGACATTGACAAATGTAAAGCACATCCCAGAGCTGGAAAAGAATCTGGTTTCACTTGGCTACTTGGAGCGCAGTGGATACAGCTTCAGCAATAGGGCTAGAAGTGGAGTACTGAACATCTCCAATGGAGCTATGGTAGTGATGAGAGGCAGGAGGTTGGATAATAACCTCTATCGCATGGAGGGATCTGTGGTGATCGGAGAGTCTGATGCAGCAGCTGCAGCACAGGACCAGTAGGGGGCTTACAGGATGTGGCACTACCGCCTAGGCCACATGGGTGACAAGGGGCTGAGAGAATTGAGCAGGAGAGGACTCATCTCTGATCTGGAGGATGGAGCTACAGGGGAGATCTGTGAGCCTTGCTAGATGGGAAAGCAGAGGAGAGTTCAGTTCAACATCAGTACAACCCGCAATGCAGCCCCTCTGGAGTTAGTACACACGGATGTGTGGGGCTAGATACTTCATGACCCTGATTGATGATTTCTCAAAGAAACTCTGAATTTACTTCATGAGGGAGAAGTCAGAGGTCTTCACCAAGTTCAAGATCTGGAGAGCTGAGATGGAGAAGGAGCAGGGGAGGAGCGTGAAGTGTCTGAGGTTAGACAATGGTGGGGAGTACACCAGCAGAGAGTTCTAGGACTATTGTGAGGAGTGTGGGATTAGGAGATACTTCTCAGTTAAGGAGACTACACAGCAGAATGGGGTGGCCGAGAGGATGAATAGAATACTTCTAAAAAAGGCACGATGCATGAGGCTACAGGCAGGGCTTCCAAAGGAGTTCTGGGTTGACACAGTAGACACAGCGGGTTACTTGGTCAATTGGTCACCTCACACCAGGTTGGATGGCAGGCTTCCAAAGGAGGTGTGGTCTGGGAGGACAGTTGGGTAGGGCCACCTACGGGTATTTGGGTGCACGACCTATGTGCACATTGGAGCTGGTGAGCGGAGCAAGCTAGACGCCAGATCACGCAAGACGGTGTTTCTAGGCTATTCGCGAGGAGTTAAGGGATACAGGCTATGGGATCCCTTGGAAAAGAAGGTCATCATTAGTTGAGATGTGATTTTTGATGCGGAGTCAGTCCTACGGAGGCGAGCAGGCATGGAGGAGCAGCAGGAGCAGGAGGAGGTCCAGCAAGGTGCTGCTGGATAGCTAACCTTTTTGATTTTGCCTCTTGCAGGTACTACTGGAGGATATGACATTCAGGTGGAGCACCTACCTAAGGTGTCTCCACAGGTGGAGAGGACTCAGACGGATGATCGAGGTGGAGAGGTCCAGTAGGAGCGAGCTGGACCGAGGATTGATATCGGTGTTGCCCTACACAAGCCCAAGAGGACCATCAGGCAACTGAACCGATATGGCTTCGAGGAGACGCTGTCATATGCCCTGGTGACAGCGAATGGAGACCCATATACGTATCAGGAGGTTATTGAGAGCCAAGATAGAGAGCGATGGATCCAGACGATGTCCGAGGAGATGCAGTCTCTCCACAAGAACCAGACGTGGCGATTGGTGCAGTTGCCACAGGGGAAGAGGCCCATTGGCTGCAAATGGATCTACAGTCGCAAGGAAGGGCCTTCACAGCAGGGAGGTATCAGATTCAAGGTGAGGTTAGTGGCCAAGGGATACTCTCAAAAGGAAGGCATCGACTTCAACGAGGTCTTCTCTCCCGTTGTTAGACATACTTCCATCAGAGTGTTGCTGAGCATTATAGCAGCTCAGGATTTAGAGCTGGAGCAGATGGATGTCAAGACGGCGTTCCTCCATCGGCATTTGGAGGAGAGGATTTACATGGAGCAGCCACCCGATTTCAAGGATCCAGGATCAGAGGGAAAGGTTTGTTTGTTGCAGAAGTCGCTGTACGGGCTGAAGCAGTCGCCGAAGCAATGGTACAAGCGGTTCGACTCCTATGTGCATAGCATTGAACTTTCCAGGTGTGAGTTTGATCCCTGTGTTTATGTTCAGTCTCTTGAGGATGGTTCTAGGTTGTTCCTACTCTTGTATGTGAATGACATGCTTATAGCATGCAAAAGTAGGAAGGTTGTGCAGGATCTGAAGGCATCCTTATCTCGGGAGTTTGAGATGAAGGATTTGGGCCCTGCAAGGAAGATTCTAGGCATGGAGATTTTCAGAGACCAAGCCCAGAGGATGCTGCATCTATCTCAGAGGGGCTACATACAGAAGGTCTTAGAGAGGTTCGAGATGAAGGGAGCAAAGCCGGTGGAGCTACCACTTGCCGGTCACTTCAGACTCTCGAAGACCATGGCACCACAGACTGAGGTGGAGGCTCAGGAGATGGAGAAGGTTCCTTATGCTTTAGGAGTTGGGAGCCTGATGTATGCAATGGTCTGTTGTAGGCCAGACATCGCTCATGCAGTGAGTCAGGTTAGCAGGTTCATGGTGCAGCCTGGCAGGGAGCACTGGAGAGCTCTGAAGTGGATATTCAGATACCTGGTGGGTTCAGTTGGAGTTGGCATCTGCTACAGACAGCGAGGAGGTGCAGTGGGATACTCTGACATGTCCAGGGAGGCTCAGGGACTGATTGATGGTTATGTAGATGCAGACTTCGGTGGAGATGTGGATACCCGAAGGTCTACGACAGGCTTCATCTTTAGCATGTATGGAGGTCCTATTTCTTGGAGATCATGTCTACAGCCTATCATGGCCCTATCCACTACAGAGGTGGAGTACATCGGGCTGACAGAAGCAGCTAAGGAGGCAATTTGGCTGAAGGGTTTGTTGACGGAGATGGGCCTTACTCAGGAGGCCATTAGAGTGCACTGTGACAGCCAGAGTGCACTTCTATTAGCACAGAACTCAGTCTATCATGCAAGGACAAAGCACATCGACATTCGATATCATCAGATCAGGGAGCTTGTGGAGGATGGCGAGGTGGAGCTGGTAAAGGTACACACCAAGGAGAACCCAGCTGATGCACTTACGAAGGTACTTCCACGGGACAGCTTTCAGAGATGTGTTGAGCTAATTCGGCTAATGAACAGAGTGGAGCTGGTTGAGGCCTTGGGACACCAAGGTGGAGATTGTTGTGATCCAGGTGGTGTGCCCAAGACCGAGGGGACCAAGGCTAAGGCCAAGGTCCATCATTCATGAGAGATTCATGGAGGCTCTAGGGCTAGTTGGGCCCTAGGTTGAAAGGCTGTGGGCCTTTCAGGTTCTTGAGGTCTAGGTTATGTGGACCTCAAGGGACCAACTCTTTATGGGCCAGGTCTGGGCCCAGGATAGGTGAGATTAGGTCGAGTCATGGGTATACATGGGCTTGGGTTAACCTAATCTCCCATAGAGTTGGTCAAGGGAGTTTTGGGTTTGGGTCACTTGACCCTGTGTTTATATATACATGTACTGTGTATAGGTTTGAGGAAGCCAAGGAAATACAGAACTCTTTCTCTCAAGTCTCTCTCTCTCTTCTCCCTCTCTCTCCAGCCATTCTCCACACCCCAGGAGCAAGAAACCCTAGGATTTCTTGCCGCCAAGTCCATAAAAGGAAAGAAAAGCAAGGAGGCGCTAGCCCCTTCCCCCTGGCAGCCGCCGACTCTCTCTCTTCTCCCTCTCTTGCAGCCATCCAAACATCAGGTCCAGGACTTGAAATCTCTTGAGAAGAGGTTGATACAAGTTTCACCTCAGATCTGGAGTTGATCTGAGGTCGTTTGAGGTGCGGGTGAGACTCCATCAACAGATCTACAGGAAAGGCTGCAGTAGGACAGATCTGCAAGGTCTGTCTCCATCTACCTTCTTCCCTATCTAGAACATCCTGACTCAAGATCTACAAATTGAAAGACCTCGGTCCAGACCTGATCTGATTGGGTACCAGATCTTAAATTTTTTAGAGGTGATCTTAGAGGCGTTCTTCATCTGGAACGAAAGGCTGACGAAGAAGACAGCAACCAGGCTGATTTTGTCAAGGGCCTTCAATCGAGTCCAGAAGTCTCCAGATCTGTTCGTTGCTGGTTTCGCTGCACCCAAGGTCCGTGGGAGGAGCCGGGATCATACTCCAACATATATTATATTAGTTCTTATGATAAGTCTTGTGGTAACACAATAAGCTTGTCATAGTTCATGATATAATATTAATCTAGCATGAAGGAAGGCTCCTAGTAGTGTTTTTAACATTAAAATTTTTTAATTTCAAAATTGCTTAACCAAATTGGCCAGGTAAGTAGGTGGGGGTCCTTCCATTGCTTTCTTCAGACACCAATAAATTGACCAGGTCAGTCAACGAAACCAAATAAAGAACCACCTTTAACACTTTCTTAGACACCAATTGATCAAGAATTGATTAACCCATAGTTGTTTATCACTATCACTAAATATAATTTTTGTGAGGGCTTCTATAGTCTCATGTACATTTTAATTTTATAATGCTAATGCACACTAATATATATCAGCATTAAATATTTTATATGTGTCAGTGTAACATGTAAACATTCATCATCCTAGAACAACCTCACAGCATAACCCCATTATGCTGAGACAACCATATTTTAGAATGATGAAGTAGTGGATCAAATATGCATCAATTTATATCATCATATGAAAGCATAATTAATTTTATAGAATGAATCATAATATGCATCATATGAACATTGTCTATATATGATTGAATCAAACAAGACCGGCTCTGATACCACTGTAGGATTTCAGGGAGAACATGCACAATGGAAGCATAATGGATTTCAAAAATTTAAACTAAAAAATTTTAAATATTAAATTTTTAAACTAGCATATTCTTGATGATTAACAATTATATATAATATATTCATAATAAAATTTAAGATATAGAAGAATACCTACAACGCTTATTCCAAAACTCCGACAGAACCTCCACCAGGCGCCCAAGTATTCGCCCTCCAACGGTGATCCACACAAGGCTTTGATCAGGACACCAACTCCTTAGGATGATTTCTCCTCTAAAATTCTCACTCTGAGAATTTTTTGGGTAGCAAAACCTCAAGGCCTTCTTCCTCTCCTCCTAGTCTTCCTATCTCTACCTTTCTTGTCTTCTTATCTTTCTTATATCTCTTCCTAGGCCCTTGTCCTAAAATCAGACTTGTCCTTATAATTTTAGGACTTATCCTAATAAGAAAAGAAAGAGACTAATTAGACAATAGGAAGAGAGATGTAAGAAAGAAGAGATAGAATAGAAATCTGAATGAATAAAACCCCCAGCACAGGACCCCTTTTATAGTTAGTAACGGGATGTGTTCAGATTTGTCTCGCACCCTCTCCACGTGACATCTCAAGCCCAACCAGACAATCTCACACCCTTATCCAATTTTCCACACCCATCTAGAAGCAAATGACATATGGCAAATATCAAAAAAGAAATTTGAGAGTTGCTTCGCACAAAAAGTGTCTTCGAAAAAAAATTTTCGTTGTTTTTTCGATGCATCGCAAGGCTTCTTTGGGCAGCATTTCTCTCCACCATTGACCAGTGCATTTTGGCCATCCAAGGGACCACAATTGAGGTACTAATCAAAAGATGGCATGGAGAATATTTAGATATGAGGGGAGGCATGACAAATAGATAAGAGTCCTTAAGAACATGGACTCTTTCATTAGGCGCATGGATGTGGGCGGACAAAGCTTCCTTTTTATCCAAATATTTTTGATAAAATAAGTGATTAAGAGGCAGAAGGATTCTTCCATACCTTTTAATAATCAGATTACAATCACATATAAAAATTTCATCAAAGTTTAAAATGAATAAAGAAGGAATGTGGCATCCCATCCCATAGGGCACCAACAAATTCTTATGCGCACAATATTATCCTCACACACCAGAAAGAGAATATCTAGTGTGTGGGATGCTAGGAAGGAGGCACCATCTTATTGGTTTAATTAGTCATAAGTCAACCTAACTTAGGACCAAATCTGATTGGACCTTAATTGGATTTAATTAGCCCAATCTGGAATCAATTTCGAACCTGATTTGAAACAAGGAGCTAGGATTTGCAACATATGCTAGCATGCCTATCTTGCAAACATGATCTAATCCAATTAGATCCCTAATCAATTTTCTTTATGTATGACCCATTGAGTTTCATATCTAGCCAACAGTGGGTCCAAATACAAGTTGATCTAATTTGATTAGAATTTAATCTAACCGATCTAGATCCAATCGAGCTAACCTGATTTCAGCAATTAGAACCCTTTCTAATTGGCGATTGAATTAAACTCTTTAATTCGATCAAACCCACAAGATAAGATTGACATCTAGTAATGTATCATATTTACCTGAAAGATATAAAATTTTGATAAAAATATCAAAAGTATCCTTCTGTGAATAGTTACCATACAATTCGATCCTGTGATCAACCTGCATCTCGAATATGACTTTGGATACAATGATGTCAAATACAATATCATATTCATATTTTTCTTAATCTTTAATAATGATTTGATTAATGAAATATTAGAAACTCTTTCTAATTTTTATCTCACTTTGATCAAAGACTTCTTGAATCATCAATCGATTAGAGTAAGTAGGATGCGATCTCCTCTTACCAGAAGTGATCGATTTCACGTTGACCTACTCACAATCTCCATATCCATTCCACCATATCCAGATTACCCTATACATGACTAGGTCATGAATAAGTATGAACCAAAATATAGATTTATGTATACAAGATTTTATCGTAGTCTCAGGTCAAAGGATTACATGCACAACTCCCACTATAAAAAAATATCTTTTGATGGGTAAGTTGATTCCATAAGATGTTTCTCAAGTTGGATCAATTCAATGAACTTATTCTCTAATGAGTGTCCACATTCTTGTATTAGTATCTCACATAAGTGGCTTATGAGATCAGCTACCCTCTCCATCGAGCATACATAGGAAGTGCTAGTCTATTCAAAATATTGATCCCCTAGTCAATGCTCCTATGACTAAAAATATTGTAACTCAGAATTTTTAATATTTTAGATCTCATAGATATGATCTCTCATAATCCTAAAGCCACTGCCCTGATTTATGGAGTTCATCATAATCATTACAAAAATAAGATGCAGCATATGATGAAAAATAAATATCTTATATTTATAAAATATCAATTACATGAGTCTGGAAGATTACAAGGAAAATCCATCAAAATACAAATTTTGATTGGCATGTAGAGCATATTCCTTTCACCAAGGATAAGGGGGGACTAGGGTTTGAACTTTATCTATTTTTTTGATGATATAAAAAAGTGATTAAGAAGCAGAAGGACTCTTCTACACTTCTTAATAATCTGAAGTCCATGCCACATTATTCTCATCATAGAATTAAATGGATAAGAACAAGGAAGGGGCACCCCATCCCATGGGGCGCCATTTGGCCTATGCGCACAAAACAAATCACCATGCACCAGAAAGAGAATCTCTAGTGCGTGGGATGCCGGATAGATGGTGCCAAACCCTTGGCTCAACCTAGCCAAGGGTTAACCCAAATCAAACCCATTTAAAATATAAGTCCAATGAGGTTTAATTAGCCTAATCAAGAACTAATTTTGAATCCGATTCAAACATAGATAGGGTTTGCAACATATGCTAGCATATTCATCCCGCAAGCATGATCTAATCCAATTAGATCATTGATCAAATTCTTTTATGTGTGATCCATTGGGTTCCAAATCTAGCCTACAGTTGGTTTGAATGTTAGTGGATCTGATTTGATTAGAATCTTATCTAATAAATTTAGATCAAATCAAGCTAACCCGATTTCAACAATTCGAATCTTTTCTAATTGGTGATTAAATTAAATACTTTAATTTGATCAAATCTACAAGACAAGATTGATATCTATCAATGTATCATGTCTATTTGAAAGATATAAAATTTTGATTGAAATACCAAAAATATTCTTTAATGGCAAGTTACCGTGCAATTGAATCCTGCGATCACACTGCATCCCGAATATAACTATGGATATGAAACCTTATCAGATCTAAATTCATATTTATATTTCCCTCAATCTTATAATGATTATTTGATTAATAAAATATTAAAAATATTTTTTAATTTTTATTCTTCTTTGATCAAAGTCTCTTTGAATCATCATTTGATTAGAGCAAGTAGGATGCGATCTCTTCTTACCAAGAGTGATCGATTCTATGTTGACTTACTCACAGCCTCTATATATAATCCATCATATCCAGAATACTCCATACATAACTAAATCATAAATGAGTATGAACCAAAATATAAATTTATGTATACAAGTTCTATGATAGTCTCAGATCAAAGGATTACGTAAACAACTCCCACTAAGAGAAATATTTTCTGACAAGTAGGTAAGACTCCATAAGATGTTCTCAAGTCAGATCAATTTAGTGAACTCATTTTCTAATGAGCTCCCATATCCTTGTATTAGTATCTCACACAAGTAATTGTGAGATTAATCACTCTTGTTGGATATAAAATACCCCGCCCCCCGGCCAAAGTTTGCAAAAGACCGATCCTTCGGGTTTCTTTCGGCTCCCAACCTTGTATGTGGCGCCTCTCCGAACTCCCTCGGCCGTCCGAACTTCTCTGACAATGGACTTCTGCATTCACCCACCGGGCCACCCCAAAGGCCCTCTGGACCTCACTGACAGTCGACCTCCTACAGCAGCCAACCATTCACCGAGTCTCTTTTGGACTTCTTTGGCCACGGATGATCCTACTCCAAACTTCTTTCAGGCTTCATCAGCATTCGAGCTTCCCTGACAATGAGATTTCTACAGTAACCAGACTCCTTCCAAGTTTCTACGGCAGTCGATTGCCTTCCGAATCCCAATCGAGCTCCTGCGAGAGCCGAACTTCTACTACGAATGGTCTACTCCGAACTCATATAGCGGGCTGTCTATCCCAGACGTCGACTGTAAGCAGATTCTGACTCAAGCCTCTACTATAAATAAATTTTTTCTGAATTTCTACTACAGGTAGACTTCAATCGAGCTACCCCGTAGCGAGTGGGCACTGGATGAGCTTCTACAGCGGGACACTACTCCGAGCTTCCACGACAACTGGCCCTCGCCCGAGTTCCTACAATAAGCGGCCCATTTTTGACCTCTCGCGAGAATCGAAGCCCGTCCGAACTTCTCCAATGGATGGATTTCGGACGAGCTTCTATGATGGACGAGCTCCAGCAACTGGGTCCCTACGATAGCCGATCGCCTCCGATGTCTGCCGAGCCTCCCCAGCGCTATCCGAAGTCCATCATCGGCCGACCTCCTACAAGGCTCCCCATAAAATCGGACTTCCCTGGCAGATGATCTTCAGATGAGTTTCCGCATCAGATAAATCCCAGACAAACTTCTCTAGACTTCGTCAACAAAAAATCTTCATCCGAGCTCCTACAGCAGGTGACTCCCACCTGAAACATCAGCACCCGAAGCATCCGACAATAGTAGATTCATCAGCGACCTCGAAACATCCGAGCCTCTCCTAGAACGACGATGTAAAGAGCCATTCTGCTCCATCAGGCATCCCAGCCGAGCTTCAGCCGACAGATCCAAACTCTCTGGCAAGCCACAACAAGGGTCACTACCTTACTCCACTCGCTGCAACGGATTCCACATGGTTCCACCACTCTCTGACAAGCCACGACAAAAGCCGCCATCCCGCTCCACTCGCTGCAACGGATTCCATGCAGCTCCACCTCTCTCTGGCAAGTCCCGATAATGGACACCACTCCACTCTCCGCAACAAGCTCCACGTGGCCCTGAACAACCCCTGATGCCACTACTCTCCGTAACAAACTCCACGCGGCTCTGAGCGGTCCACTACCAGACGGTTACAGACGTCGCTGTCGGTCAGTTACACCCTCCATCTATAAATAAGGACCCCCAGATACATTCTTCTCTAAGCTGGTAACTCTATCTCGAAACTCTACCAAAATTTTTGCTCGAGCACTCCATTTCTGTTGAAGCAGAGTACTGACTTGAGCATCGGAGGGTCTTGCCGGAGCACCCCCAACTCTGGTTTAGACTTTCTTTGTAGGTCCCAGCGGCGGCCGCGGTCATCCCAGCTCCAGCTTCTCCAACTTCGATGAAATTCTGCACCAACAAAATTGGTGCTAGAGGAAGGAGCTCTGTGTCTTTGCAGTACCCTTATTCTTAAAGGAGTGCTCAATGGGACTGATTTCGGTCATCTTCTCCGATATCCTCTTCTCCTTCTTCTAATAGATCTTCACCCGATGCCTCCCCGCAGAGCATCCACCAGGCGATCCACGGCCTCCGCGGCCAGATCTCAGGCTCCAGCCTCACCTCCAGTTTCCTAGGTTCCTCCTCCTTCTCCGGCAATGGTGGTCAGTGCGAAGTAATTCAACCTACTAGTTCAGCAGGTCAGAGGCCTCACTGAAGCGGTGCAGGCCATGCAACAGCAACAACAACCGCAAGCGTCGGTGCGGTTGGAGAGAACGTCGTTGGAATTCCAAAATCCGGTGGTAGGGCGGGCCACTTGGGCCAGTCACCCCATCTTTTTCGGAAAGATAAATCTAAGGGTGGAGAGCCCTCAGTCCGATCATGATTCTACTCCCGGAGGATCTCTACCTCCATTCTGCCCGAAGACCCTTGAGACCCACATCGAGAGGACTTCCTGGATCGAAGGCTCCAAGAGATGAACCGGTGGATAGAAGAACTCCGCCATGCTCCCCCTGCTTATGGTGAGGACATCTGTACTGACCCTCCCTTCTCTCAAATGATCATGTAGGAATCGATCCCGCCAAACTTCAAGCTCCCCTAATTCGAAAGCTATGATGGAACCTCGGACCCGATCGACCACCTGAAGGCCTTTCGGACGATGATGCTGCTCCATGGCGCGCCAGACGCCATTCTATGTCGAGCTTTTCCATCCATCCTGAAGGGAGCAGCAAGGAACTGGTACTCGACGTTGAAGCTGGGTACCATCTTTTCCTTTGACCAGATGAGCCACCAGTTCGCGGCTCATTTTGTTAGCAGCCGACATCCCCGGAGAGGTTCGAAGTCCCTCATTAACATCAAGCAAAGGAGGGGGAATCCATCCAGGCTTACATCAACTGTTTCAATGTCGCTGCGTTGGAGGTCCGAAACTTGGACCAATTGGTCGCGATGGCCGCTCTGAAAGGCAGCCTTCAGAAGAACGACCTTCTATTCTCCTTGGAAAAAAAGTACCCCAGGGATTTTGCCGATTTGCTGGCTCGGGTCGAAGGATATGCTCGAGCAGAAGAAGCCTTCAAGATGAAGGATGAGGAGACCGCGAGAGAGCGGCAGGCGGGAGACTCGAGCAAACCCACAGTTGAAAAAGGGCCGAGCGAAGCTCGGCCATGCTCTCAAACTCCTCTCGGGCACAGGCATGCCCGGAGTCCTCCCCGAGCTCGTAAACAGAGAAGTCCAGACCGTCGAGTTCGATGAGGCTTCCCTCCCAGGAGATTCCACAGCTACGCCCCTCTCAATGCATCGAAAACTCAAGTACTGATGGAGGTCAGGGAGCAGATCCCAAGGTCGGAGAGGATGTGCTTGCACCCTGGAAAGCGCAATCTGAATAAATTCTACCTCTATCATCGTGACCACGGCCATGATATGGAGGAGTGTATTCAGCTTCGAGATGAGATCGAGGAGCTCATCAGATGAGGTCAGCTCGACAGATTCATTCGACGCCGACCTGAAAGAAGGGAAGATCAGTCTAGGGCCCTGCCGCAGTCGGAACCGCCAAGGAGGGAGGAGCAGCCAGAAGATCGGCCTCCAATTGGGATTATCAACTCCGTCTAGGGGGGACCCTGGTGGGGAGCAGACCTTCTGCGGTTATAAGATTCAAAGGATCTATGAATGTATTACCAACAGCTTTGCCCTGAATAAAAATTCTCTTCATATTTGCGCATTCTTTCTTTTGGTATGAGCTTATAACGATGAGAGATAACTCTCTCATATAAATGAAACTAAGCACGTTAAGAACAGGAGGAGAACCTCATCCTAACATGAGCAAAGTCGAAGGCCCAATTTCTTAAAGATCGGATGGGAGGAGAGGCCCTTACAACGGCCCTTATGTGCCCCCACAGCCTTGTTAGGAACAGGAGGAGAACCTCATCCTAACAGGAGCAAAGCCGAAGGTCCAATTTCTTAAAGACTGGATGGGGGAGAGGTCCTTACAACGGCCCTTATGTGCCCCACAGTTTTGTTAGGAACAGGAGGAGAACCTCATCCTAACATGAGCAAAGCCGAAGGCCCGGCTTCTTAAAGATCGGATAGAGGGAGAGGCCCTTACAACGGCCCTTATGTGCCCCCACAGCCTTGTTAGGAATAGGAGGAGAACCTCGTCCTAACATGAGCAAAGCCGAAGGCCCGATTTCTTAAAGATCGGATGGGAGGAGAGGCCCTTACAACGGCTCTTATGTGCCCCCACAGCCTTATTAGGAACAGGAGGAGAACCTCATCCTAACATGAGCAAAGCCAAAGGCCTGATTTCTTAAAGACCGGATGGGGGGAGAGGTCCTCACAATGGCCCTTATGTGCCCCCACAGTCTTGTTAGGAATAGGAGGAGAACCTCATCCTGACACGAGCTAAAACCGACTGTCAGGAACAAGGGGAGGACCTCGTCCCGACGCAACCAAAGACTCGATTGATCGACGAGGGGGAAAGCTTCCTCAATGACTCCTCTACACTCTCATGACCCCATCAAGAGTAGAGGGAAGATCCTCACTCAAACACAGAAGAAAAAGGGGAGATGAAAAGAAAAAGCGACGAACTACATCGGTGATAGGTGAAAAATAAACTATATCAAAGGCACAAGGGACCTCATCTCGATGAGAGAGCAAATCCTTGTCAAAAATCTCTAGTCCCTAAGGACAAATCGACACGGCGATGACCAGGAACCTTCAAACTACGTCAGCAACGAACAAGGCAGAAGATAAAAGAAGTTCGGTGAACGATGACTCAAAGCAAGAACCGACGAGGGATTACAAACTACGTCGACGCCAAACAAGATGGAAGACAAATGGAGTTTGGTAAATAACCATTTAATACCAGAATGGACAAGGTAATAGACAATTTCATTTTTATTTTGTTGGTAAAGTACACATCACAAAGCCTTAAAGGCCAAAAAATAAAAAAAAAAGAAAGAAGAAAAAGAGGCTCTAAGGAAGCCCAGTTTCTTCCGACTTCGAGCTCTCGGTTCCGGCCCTTGCTATGGATTGCCTTAAATTTTCGACTTCCCCTTCCAGTTCCATCTTTTTCAGCAGCATATCCTAAAACATTCGGTGAAACCACCGGCGCTCATCCTTTGACTCTCGAAGCCTCCTCCTCAAGACCTCGAACTCTGCCTCAGCATCCTTGACTGCCTACTGCTCATGGACCAACTGAACCTTCAGCCACCGTAATTTGGCTTCCTCCCACCCAAGGGCTACAGACAGTTCCGCCATAGTCCCCCTCAAGGAGTAAAGCTCGTTAGAACCTTGTGCAGGGACAGGCTGGACTCTCTCAGACGCCGCCTTTGAAGGCGGGCAACTTCGTCAGTCACCGTCTGGAGCCTCCTTCGGTAGTCCTCTACTTGTCTGCTCCAGCCGACTCGATAGGCGTCGTAAGTCACCTCGGCATCCTGCAGCCTTTTGAAGGTCAGAGAACCTCTTCGACTAGTCTTGATCGCGGTCAGTCTGGACTGTGAGCCGGGACGAGCTCCCTTCCAGCCAGTCGATCTTCTTCCGTGCGGCCGTCAGGTCGACTTTAAGGGAGCTGATCTTGGAAGCCTGAGTCCAAGATCGGTCACTGGCACGTTTCTAGAGTTCCTCAAGCTCCGTAATGAAGTCAGCTTTCCTTTTGATGTATTCCATGAAACTTTTCTTATGGAGGTCCCGAAAGAGAGTAGCCTCCGCGGTGGCCTCTGAATGGCTCTCCTTCAGCTGGTGAAGTTCGTCTTCCAGCTTCTTGGATTTTTTTGTCAACTGACGAACTTTCCTTTGGAGGTCTCGTATCATTGACTTCAAGGAAATACCCTCTGACAGGGGAAGGGCTTCGACAGGATACTATCATTGGAGGACAAGAGCGCCATGACTCAAATTAATACAAGAAGGCAAAAAAAAAGGAAAAGAATATGAAAAAAGAAAGGAGGGACCCTCCGTAAAGGTGAATCTGGCTTCATTGATCAAATAAATTCCAAGTACAAGAGAATGAGGAAAAAATCATCATAAAGGAAAAAATACAAAACTAGAGGTTCTGGATCTTTGGGGCAGAAGTAGAGGGGGTCGGTGTTCCCGAAAGATCGTCAGCGGCGGACACGGCAGTCGACGAAGTCCCGACTAGAAGAGTACCGGCAGCAACTTCAGACGGTCCAGCTTCATCATCGGATGCCTCATTCAGGAAGCCGAGATCCAACTCGAAAACCTCCCGGCCACCTTCTCTTGGCAGAGCTCAAACCCCTTGATGAAGGCATCCTGGCCGAACTGGACCTTCAGATCCTCCATCTCGGGGGAGGCTTTGAACTCCTCCACTGCTCAAGCCCTTGCCTCCGAGACCCCAGATGGAATCCACACTTTCAACTCAAAAACTGCTCCTTCAACTCGGAGACCTGTGCCCTTAATGCGGAGACCTCGGCCACAGCCTTCCCTCTCTCCTCCTCCAAGGCGTCCTCAGATCGGACGAGGTTTGTCCCTCCTTTTCCAGTGCCTCTTGGAGGCTTAGGATCTCGGCGATCTTCTCCTCAAGGCGGGTAGCCCCGGCTAGGTGACCCTCTTCTGCCCGAGCTGCCTCCTTCTTGGCGATCTTCGCTGCCTCGATGTTGGCGACGAGCTGGTGCCCAATCTGCAAGAAGGGTCGGAGAGTCGACATAAGGGCTGAAGAATAAATTAAAGAAGCAGGGAGAAGGAAAAGGATGAGTTAACCTACTTCGAGAAAAGATCCCAGAGAGTCCCAGGCCTGTAGCTCGGGATCGACGAGGACGATCCTCTCAACTACCTCAGGTGGAATGCACCCTTCAACCAGCCTCTTTATTAAGTCCCTATTATTGAAGAGATTTTCCCCCAGGTCTTTCTCGGAGCCGCCGGCCCCCTCGGCGGCAGCCCTGCGACTATGACTCCTTCGGGCCAGTGTCTTCTTTCTCCTCCTCCCTTCGACCTTAGGTGGCCCCTCGGGACGAACCTCCGAAATGGGACCCTCAGTCGGGGAGCTCTGTGAAGGAGCTCGGGGGACTTCCAGTTTGACGTCGGAAGGGGCTTCGACGGCGACGGGCATCGAAGCAGGCATGGCGAGCTTGTCCCTTCTGTCCTGGCTCTCTTTACCGACCCCGAAGTTGAGGCATCTTTTCTCTTGTGGGTCTTGAGACCCTGGGCTAACCTCCGAGCCACGCTTGCATCCATGTCTGTGATAAAAGGAATTCAGCATGACTCCGACATGAAACAGGAAGAAAGAAAAAAAAAGAAGAGGGGAACCGAGGGATTCTCTCAAGAAAAGTGGAACCCCTGAAGGAGGAGAACGTATTTAAATAGACCCCGGGATCCGGTGCAATAATGATTGCGGATCTCCTCTGGCCGGCCTGCACTCGTCGCGTGTCCCACTCACCTCGATAGACTGTTGGAAATGACTGGCAGCTGACAGAGTCATTATTACGTCATACCTAGAGCCATGCCCCGACAGGAATTCCAAAAAGAAGGAACCTTTTTCGAAAAGGTTCCAGTACCGGCATGCCGAACGTCAAAATATCTGACAACCATCGAGTACAGAAATCGAGGAGAGTAGCTTCGACCATGAGAATTTCTCTTTACTTTCTTCATTCGAACCCGAACTCGAAAGTAGGGAGACTGGTGTTGGGTATAAAGTACCCCCCCCCCCCCGATCGAAGTTTGTAAAAGACCGATCCTTCGAGGCTCTTCCGGCTCCCGACCTTGTATGTGGCACCTCTCCGAACTTCCTCGACCGTCCGGACTTCTCTGATAATGGACTTCTGCATTCACCCACAGGGCCGCCCCAAAGGCCCTCTGGGCCTCACTGACAGTCGACCTCCTACAGTAGCCAACCATTCTCTGAGTCTCTCCTGGACTTCTTCCGACCACGGACGACCCTACTCCGAACTTCTTTCAGGCTTCGTCAGCATCTGAGCTTCCCCAACAATGAGATTTCTACAGTAACCAGACTCCTTCCAAGTTTCTACGACAGTCGACCGCCTTCGGATCTCGATCGAGCTCCTGCGAGAGCCAAACTTCTACTATGAATGGTCTACTCCGAACTCATACAGCGGGCTGTCTATCCCAGACGTCGACTGTAAGCAGATTCTGACTCAAGCCTCTACTATAAACAAATTTCTTTCAAATTTTTACTACAGGTAGACTTCAACCAAGCTACCCCGTAGCGAGTGGGCTCTGGATGAGCTTCTACAGCGGGACACTACTCCGAGCTTCCACGACAACTGGCCCTCGCCCGAGCTCCTACAAAAAGCGGCCCCTTTTTGACCTCTCACGAGAACCAAAGCCCGTCCGAACTTCTCCAGTGGATGGATTCCGGATGAGCTTCTATGACGGACGAGCTCCAGCAACTGAGTCCTTGCGATAGCCGATCACCTCCGATGTCTACCGAGCCTCCCCAGGGCTATCCAAAGTCCATCACCGGCCGACCTCCTACCAAGCTCCCCATAAAATCAGACTTCCCCGATGGATGATCTTCAGATGAGCTTCCACATCAGATAAATCTCAAACGAACTTCTCCGAACTTCGTCAACAAAAAATCTCCATCCGAGCTCCTATAGCAGGTGACTCCCACCTGAAACATCAGCACCCGAAGCATCCGACAACAGTAGATTCATCAGCACCTCGGAACATCCAAGCCTCTCCTAGAACGACGATGTAAAGAGCCATTTTGCTCCATCAGGCATCCCAGCCGAGCTTCAGCCGACAGATCCAAACTCTCTGGCAAGCCACAACAAGGGCCACTACCTTACTCCACTCGCTGCAACAGATTCCATGCGGTTCCACCACTCTCTGACAAGCCACGACAAAAGTCGCCATCTCACTCCACTCGCTGCAACGGATTCCATGCAGCTCCATCTCTCTCTGGCAAGTCCTGACAACGGACACCACTCTACTCTCCGCAACAAGCTCCACGTGGCCCTGAACAACCCCTGATGCCACTACTCTCTGTAACAAACTCCATGCGGCTCTGAGCGGTCTACTACCAGATGATTACAGACGTCGCTGTCGGTCAGTTACACCCTCCATCTATAAATAGGGACCCCCAGATACGTTTTTCTCTAAGCTGGTAACTCTATCTCGAAACTCTGCCAAAATTTTTGCTCGAGCACTCCATTTCTGTTGAAGTAGAGTACTGACTTGAGCATCAGAGGGTCTTGCCAGAGCACCCCCAACTCTGGTTTAGACTTTCTTTGCAGGTCCCGACGGTGACCGCGGTCATTCCAGCTCCAGTTTCTCTGACTTCGACGGAATTCTGCACCAACAATCCTCTTCATCGAGCATATATAGGATGTACTAGTCTTATCAAAAATATTGATCTCTGACTCAATGGTCCAACGATTGAGAATATTCTAGGTTAGAATTTTGAATTTTTAGGTCTCACAAGCATGATCTTATCATAGTCCTAAAATCATTGCCCTAATCTATGAGGTTCACCATACTCTTAACAAATATAAGATGCAGCATATAATAAAACATAAATATCTTTTATTAATCAATAAAATATCAATTATATGAGTTAGAAAAATAAAAAGAAATATAAATTTTGATTGACTTATAGGGTATTATTCTTTTAGATGGCTGGTCTATGGAGGTAGAGCTGTCTCCTCTGCTCTGCTGGTCTATTGGCTCCCCAGTCCTGTCATCTGCTGTAACATGAATGCAAGTATGTAGAGTGAAATCTTCTAAAGAATGTGAAATATAACCATGAAAAAGATCTTGCTAATCATGTGATGTAGTAGCCGCATCTCTATACCTAGCTGGATGGCACTAATATCCTTGATATGCTCGACATCACCTTAATCCAATATAAAATTGCAAAAGTGTCAGTGCTTGAGACAATCCGAGGTGCTTCCATCAATCTATATATGTAGTTTGCATCTGATACTATCAACATCTATCTTAATCAGCACACCTTTTACTTTGAAAATTAGACTACTAATCATCTCGATGCTTGATCCTTTCTTGCATAGGAGAACTACTTGAAGAGGCTCTAAATTCTTGAAATTTTGCATGGGACTTCTTTTTTTTTGGATGAATTGCTTTTGGGGTGCCATTAGAGAACATAGACTACGAGAAATCAAGTAAAAAAGGAGAGGAGAGGTCCAATTTTAAATGGAGAGAGGTTTGGAAATGGTTTTGGCTCAAAAGACCAGCAAACCCCATCATGGATCGAACCATGTCTAATAGGGTCCGATTCCTCCTTTCAGACACACCATTATGCTGTGGTGTTCCAGGAGGAGTCCACTAAGAGAGAATCCCATTCTCCCCTAGATACGTCAGAAACTCATTGGAAAGGTATTCACCTCCTCGATCAGATCGAAGAGTTTTAATACACTTCCCAGTTTGTTTTTCTACCTCATTTCGGAATAGTTTGAACATTTCAAATGATTCCGACTTATGCTTCATTAAATAGACATACCCATACCTAGATAGGTCGTCTGTGAAGGTTATGAAGTAGAAAAATCCACCTCTTGCACTTGAGCTCATGGGTCCACATACATCAGAATGTACCAGACCTAAGAGTTCACTGGCTCGCTCACCTTTTTCAGTAAAAGGTGACTTGGTCATCTTTCCAAGAAGACAGGACTCACAGGTTGGAAGTGATTCACAATCACTAACTTTAAGAATTCCTTCTTGAGCCAACCTGTTTATCCTGTTCTTATTGATATGACCTAGCCTACAGTGCCAAAGATAGACTTCTGACACATTATCTATTCTAGAGCGTTTACCAAATTTTTGAACCAAATTAACAGACTGTGATAGTAAGTAAATTCCATTATTTAATTGTCCAACAAATATTGTAACACCATTCAAAATGATATTGCAAATATTTCTTTTTATTAAAAAATCATAACCATACATGGCCAAAAGGCCTACAGAAATAATATTTAATAAAAAACTTGGACAATAGTGACATTCACTCAGAATTACATTACGAGAATTGATTACAAGACTCATGATTCCTAAAGCTAGAACTGGAACTTTGCTTCCATCTCCAACATTCAGGAACCTCTCGCCTTCATCAAATCTCCTACTGACCAGCAGACCCTACATCGAATTACAAATATGATAAGGGCTTCCGGTATCCAATACCCAGACAGTAGTATCACAAATCGAAAAGTTGCAAGGAGTTATCATATAATTACCTTGCTTCTTCTTTGGCCTGTTCGGGTCCAGGGAGGCAATGTATTGAGGACAGTTCCTCTTCCAATGCCCGTGCTTCTTGCAAAAGAAGCACTCCGCCTGGCTCTGGTCATGCTTGCGCTTCTTGGTCTGACCCCGTGCTACTGTCCCAGCATGAGATTGCACCTTCTTATTTTTCTTCTTCTTGTTCTTCTTCCCCTTCCCAAAGGGTTGACGACGAGAAGAAGACCCTCCCACTACATTCACCGACTCCTAATGGAGTTGGTGATCCTTCTCAAAGTTCTGCAGCAACCCCAACAATCCGTGGTAGTTTACTGCAGGCTTTGTCATTCGAAAATGAGTAAGGAATGGGAGGAAGGACTTGGGCAAGGAATTAAGGATCGCATCCTTACCGAGCTGCTCGTGCAGAGGAAAGCCCAATTTGCTTAGGCGCTCAATCATCTCGATCATATACAGTACATGATCAGTGACTGAGGCCCCATCCCTCATCCGAGCATTGAAAATAGCACAACTAGTTTTGTGCCTTTCAACGTCGTCAGACGTGCCAAAGGAGTCGTTCAACATTTGAAGCATCTCCTGTGGCTGGGCGTTCTCAAACCTTCGGCTGAACTCGTCATTCATTGCTGCCAGCATAATACATCGAACGGTGGTGCGGTCATTGAGCCACTTCAAGTAAGTGTCTCGGATCGCCTTACTAGCGTTCGGAGCTGGCTCCTCAGGTGCTGGATCCGTTACTACATAAAGGATCCGCTCATGCTCAAGGATGATTTTTAATTTTCGATACCAGCTATCGAAATTGGGTCCCATGAGCTTGTCATTATCTAATAATGATCGGAGCGACAGGGTAGTGGCCATAGCTGCTTAAAGGAAAATGAGACCTCTATTAGTACATAAATTAATACTAAAGACTTGGACTTTAGTCTAAAGTTTTTCCCAATATTTTTACGAACTGGTAGCCTCATCCTCTAATTCGAGGAATTACTTTAATTCCTTAATGGGTACTAGAATCCACACAGACTACACACGAGCCCAACTTTGGTTGGTCAACCCATGTGCATCTATGGGTAGGTTCTTAACCAGTTGTTTCTCTAAACAACTTCTAGTAATTGATTTTGCCCCAGAACCTAATCAGTAGGCTTTGGCCTCCACTGAAAAGATCTGGTTAGGTCCAACCATTAACATGACTTAATTTAGTGAATCGGACCAATAAATGATCAGGCCCGACTTTGGCCGGCCAACCTAACCACCATCAGAAAGACTCAATCAAATTATCATATTATGAATAATAATTCCATTGGCCAATGAGCACCAGGCCTTTGGGCCTCCAATGATCATTGAACTAATGGACTCATTATCATTCACTTAATGGGAGGCTATGACTTAGTTATCATTATAACTTAATCATTTTAGGGACCTAATAATTTTGAGAATTTTATTAAAGAATAGTAGAGAAGAAATCATCCAGCCAATTTCAATCCTCCCACTGACTTCACCAAGTCAGATTAAAAAGGATTTAATTAAAGCTGGCATTAGGAGCACCTAAATCAATCTTACTGATTTACCTAATGACATGGGTGAGCTCTAATCACCAAGTGATCTAATCAAAATCTAACTTACCAGATTGGCCAGGTAAGTGAGATCAGTGGTGGGGATTTGCCATTAACTCGTCAATGATCGAATCAATGCGAGTAGCTCTCGCTTAAGAACCACTAGTCAAAACTGCCGAACTTACCTTAGACACCAACCGGTTCATTAGTTTTAATTTTGATCAACTTAGTAAATAGAGCTCCACCGCGTAGCCATGAATTAAGTCCATCTTGGTCTAGTTAAAGACATGGACCCATTCAACTACAACTATTGAAGTTGAGTCTAGAGTATCCTTGACCTAATCTAATTCAACTTTTGATTAGATTTGATCAATTACTCCAATTAGTCTATTTTTTAAACTAACCTTAGGTCTAACCCAATTATGGACCTAATTCATCTAACCCATTGACCCAAAAGTTTATGCAATTGTCTTAGGTCTTAATTCACAATTATAGACCTACTAGACAACACTTAATTCTTTTAATTAAGTACTTGGGCTGATGGGTCAAGGTTTGGCATTTCGAAAATAATTTTCAAATTTGAAAGATTTTATTTTCTGTTCACCAAATGTGTTAACTCATTTCACAAACGGGTCAGCACATTTCATAAACAGCAATTCTATTGCTCATTTCATTACAGAAAATAACTCAAAATAAATTATAAATTTTCTTTTAGATCTAATCTAACACATTCATGATAAATTTCTTAATTAAGTCCTTTCGCTGCTTCATCGGCATTGGATATAATTGCATCGGCACCCCTACCGCCATAAGAGACCCCATCGAATGGGAAGAGAGGGCCTTTAAACCCTACTTTTCTCTTATGACCGGACGGCCATGGCAACCAACCCAATTAGATTACTTGCTACTTGGATCATGTATATCTAAATATACAAATTTTAAAATTTAAATTTTGAATTTCAAATTTCAAATTTTAAATTTCAAATTTTAAATTTCAAATTTGAGATTTCAATCAAATTTCAAATTTAGAATTTTCAATCTTTGAATTTTAAATTTTGAATTTCAAATTTTAAATTTTAAATTTCAAATTTCAAATTTCAAATTTGAGATTTCAACCAAATTTCAAATTTCAAATTTTGAATTTTGAATTTCAAATTTCAAATTTCAAATTTCAAATTTCAAATTTCAAATTTGAGATTTCAACCAAATTTCAAATTTTGAATTTCAAATTTGAAACTTCTAACAAATTTTGAATTTCAAATTTCAAATCTTTTTGAATTTTGAATTTTGAATTTTGAATTTCAAATTTAAACTTATAGATTACACCTTAATCTACGCATGCATATGTATATAATATTCTAGAACCTGCTCTGATACCAATTGATGCAAAAATTTAGTGCAGGGGCAAAATGGTAATTTTAAAATTTTTTTAAAATTACTATTTTGCAGCGGAATTATTAATTAATCTCATTAATTAATACTAATTAACCCTACACTAGGATCTAAATATGATACAACAGCATGCATTTAAATTTGAAATTCAAATTTGAATCAGTAAACGTTTTACAGTACTGTGTTCAGAACACATCACCTTTTGCGGGTAGTCGATCACCGCAATCTGATCACCATCAGAGGGCTCTGATCATCACGTCGCAGCCATCCAACTGTCTGGCCTCTGCGGATCATCCACACGAAGCTCCCGTCTGATCAGCTCCTCACGAATGCTAGTTCGTGATTTCACCCTTTTGATGGCAGATGTTGATCGAACTCCTTCGATCGATGTGTGCCGACTTCTCGGATGCTCCAGATCATCTGCACAGTTACTTGAGAGGCTGATGGATCTCTCTCTAAAATTTGGTGGACTCACGACACTCGTGGCACACCAATCTCACTTCCCGAACCCTAGGTAGAAACCCTAGGGTACACACCAAAAACCCTGCACCCAATTTTCTCTCTTTTCTTTCTTTTTCTCTCAGAAGGTTTTGGACCTTCACCTTGCGCAGAAGCCTTCCTCACGCCCCAAAGTTTCTCTCCTAATTTTTCTACACACGTCCCACCTTTCTCCTCTTTTTAAAACAACGTTGAACGTGTCTTATCCGCGTGAGAGGATAAAGACAAGAGGTTACACATTTGAATTCAAATCAAATTTGAATTCAAACGAAAACCAACTTATCCCTATCCTTTTGGGCGTGAGAAGAGAAGGGGCGTGGCTCTTTGTGCATAGAAAAAGTTTCACGAGAAACCTTTTCTCGTGTAAGTAATGTGGCGCACAAAATGGATAAGGATGAAAGGGCAAGTGATAAGTTATCCATTCAAATTCAAACATGCTTTGAATTTGAATGGCTAACTAATTATTTTATCCATCCATATGGCGCACAAATGAGGATGTGGGGAAGGGTTTTGCGTGAGAAAAATTTCATGAGAAGTTTCTTCTCGTGAATTCAAATGGGTGCAAGGAAGTTGGGTGACGCAGGGAATTTAAAACAAGGTGGTTTGATTCAAATTGAGCCAACCTAGTTTAAAATAGGTTGAGCACAATTAGACCAAATTAAACCCAACATAATTAGACTTAATTAGGCTTAATAAAATCTTAATCAAATCAGAAATTAACTAAACCTAATCCCTGATCAAATCAGGGACTAAACCACCTTAGCGATTAGGTCAACATTTAATCTAATCGGGTCAATCCAAACTGAATCCAATTCAATTGGACTTGATCCAAAAATAATTACTCAATCAAATTGAGTTAATTAGTGATTAAATCACTAATTAAACCTCTCATAAATTTTGAGTCCAAATCCGATGGGCAATCAGGCATCAGAGACCATCGATATGAAACCCTGATCAAAGAGTTCAAATTTCAAATTCAAAATTCGAAATTCAAAATTTTGACCCCGGTACCCAAAATGTGTGAAACTCATGATTAGAGAATCCTAATTCTCAATCATAGAGTTCCAGATAGATAAGACTCATAATCAGCCATCAGATCAGAAAGGAACCTCTAATGTGTGTGACCCCGCAGGTTCGAACCTAAGCCGGTAGCACAGGAACCAATTTCTATACTAATCGAAGTGACCATCTAGCAATGGTACCCGACGACCGGATAGGTCGAATAATCATAATCGCAACATTCAGAACCTATGTGAATATGGTTACCGTATAATTCATCCCTTTTGACCCCTGTGTTTAGGATGACTCAGGGTTAAACTGTCAACCCTGATGATATCATCCGAATCGTGCTCAACTCAATTAGTCCTGTGACTCTTCACTAGGACTACCCTGGCCAAGGTTTTGCTAAATTGAAACACGACTGTACACAGCTCTTAAACTGGAGTGGTCAATCCCATCTTGACACACGCACCGACAAGTCAAGTACTTGACTACACCTAGCAACCTTCCGTCACTGAATTAGAAATTCAGGTAGTCCAGTGCCTAAGTGCAGTGAGTTGCTTGCAAGTCACCATGGCGGTCTCAGGTCGGAGGGACATTTATACCCATATCCCATCGGAGCAAATCTTGACAGCAGAAATAGCTCCGGAGTTGGTCACGTTCAGTGCAGATATACCATTACGTCTCACCTGTATGCCATACCAGTGTCTCCACACTCTTTGGTTATGAGGACAACCAACCCATATGGCACACAACGACCTATGCTCGATAAATATTGTCGTCCTTGGTAACAACGTATCATTTAGTCACAAACATGTTTAAGGACTAAACGACAAATCCTCCTTTGTCGAGTCTAAATAGTCCTAAGCACTTCACCACAACACAGGAGTTCATTAGAAGATGAAACATTTGTGATGAAAAAATACCAAAATAACTTTTATTTATTTATAATTCATGTACTAATACAAAAGGAGCATAACCGTCAACAGGCTGACGATTGGCTTTGGGACACTATTCCCAACACTAAGATAATTGAATAAACTTGTGGGTCAATGGGTTAGATGGATTAGGTCCATAATTGGGTTAGATCTAAGGTTAGCTTAAAGAAATGGACTAAATTAGAGTAATTGGTCAAATCTAATCAAAAGTTGAATTAGATTAGGTCAAGGATACTCTAGACTCAACTCCAATAGTTGTAGTTGAATGGGTCCATGTCTTTAACTAGACCAAGATGGACTTAATTCATGGCTACACGGTGGAACCCTATTTACTAAGTTGATCAAATTAAAACTAATGAACTGGTTGGTGTCTAAGGTAAGTTTGGCAGTTTGATCAGTGGTTTTTAAGCAGGAGCTACTCACAGTGATTCGATCTCTGATGAGTTAATGGCTTATCCCCACCACTAATCTCACTTACCTGGCCAACCTAGTGAATTAAGTTTTGATTAGATCACTTAGTGATTAGGGCTCACCCATGTCATTAGGTAAATCAGTTTGACTAATTTAGGTGCTCCTAATGCCAGCTTTAAGTAAATCCTTTTTAATCTGACTTGGTGAAGTCAGTGGGAGGATTAAAATTGGCTGGATATTTTCTTCTCATCTATCCTTTAATAAAATCCTCAAAAATTATTAGGTCCCTGTTGGTGCAAAAATCCGTCTGCGTCGGAGAAGCTGGAGTTATGGGGGTCGCGATCACCGTCGGGACTTGCAAAAGAAATCTAAACCGGAGGTGGGGTTGCTCCGGCAAGACCCTCCGATACTCAAGTCAGTTCTCTGCCTCAACAAGAATGGAGTGCTCGAACAGAAATTTTAGCAGAGTTTCTAGGTAAAAAATGAGAGCTTAGAGAATAACGTATCTGGGGTCCCCTTTTTATAGACTGGGGGAGCAGCGGGTTGATAGCGACTATTTATGATCGCCTCATAGTGGGTCGTACGGGGCCAGGAGGAATTTATCATGAAGAGTAATGGGGTGGAGTCATGGCTGTCACCATGGTTGGCCACGTGGAATCAGTTGCGGGGAGTGGAGCGGCGTCCGTTGTCGTGACTCGTCAGGGAGTGGTGGAACCGCGTAGGATCTGCCACAGGGAGTGGAGCAGAATCGTGGCCATTACTGCAGCCTGTCAGGGAGTAATGGAGCCACGTAGGATCTACCGCAGGGAGTGGAGCAGAGTCGTGGCCGTTACTACGGCCTGCCAGGGGGTCCAGACTTGTCGGCTGAAGTTCAGTTGGAGTCTGTAGCTGGAGTCGGAGGTGAAGTCTGGCTCCCGTAGGAGCTCGAATGAGGTCTTCTTGCAGCCGACGTTGGAGATGAAGTTCGGCTCCCGTAGGAGCCCGGACGGAGCTTGTCTGTAGTTGAAGTCGGAGATGGAGTCTGGCTCCTGTAGGAGTCCGGACGGAGTCTTCTTTCGATCAGAGTCGAGGGCGAAGTCCGGCTCCCGTAGGAGTCCGGACGAAGTTTGCCTGCAGCCGACGTTGGAGACGGAGTCTGGCTCCTGTAGGAGTCCGAATGGAGCTTGTCTGCAGTTGAAGTCAGAGACGGAGTCCGGCTCCTGTAGGAGTCCGGACGGAGCTTACCAGCGTTCAAAGTCGAGGACGAAGTCCGGCTCCCATAGGAGTCCAGATGGAGTCTTCTCTCGATCAAAGTCAAGGGCGAAGTCCAGCTCCCGTAGGAGTCCGGATGAAGTTTTTCTGCAGCCGAAGTTGGAGACGGAGTCTGGCTCCCGTAGGAGTCTGGACGGAGTCTTTTTTCGATCAGAGTCGAGGGCGAAGTCCAGCTCCCGTAGGAGTCCGGACGAAGTTTGCCTGCAGCCGAAGTTGGAGACGGAGTCTGGCTTCCGTAGGAGTCCGGACGGAGCTTGTCTGCAGTTGAAGTCGGAGACGGAGTCCGACTCCCGTAGGAGTCCGGACGGAGCTTACCAGCGTTCGAAGTCGAGGATGAAGTCTGGCTCCTGTAGGAGTCCGGACGGAGTCTTCTTTCGATCAAAGTCGAGGGCGAAGTCCGGCTCCCGTAGGAGTCCGGACGAAGTTTTCCTGCAGTCAAAGTTGGAGATGGAGTCCGACTCCCGTAGGAGTCCGGTCTGCAGTCGGAGATGGAGTTTGGCTCCCGTAGGAGTCCGGACAGAGCTTACCTGCAGTTGGAGTAGGAGACGGAGTCCGACCCCCATAGGAGTCCGGACAGAGCTTACTAGCGTTCGAAGTCGAGGACGAAGTCCGACTCCCGTAGGAGTCTGGATGGAGTCTTCTTTCGATCAAAGTCGAGGGTGAAGTCTGGCTTCCGTAGGAGTTCGGACGAAGTTTTTCTGCAGCCAAAGTTGGAGACGGAGTCCGGCTCCCGTAGGAGTTCGATCTGCAGTCGAAATCGAAGACGGAGGCCGGCTCCCATAGGAGTCCGGATGGAGCTTACCTGCAGTTGAAGTCAGAGACGAAGTCCGACCCCCGTAGGAGTTCGGACGGAGCTTACCAGCATTCGAAGTCGAGGACGAAGTCCGACTCCCATAGGAGTCCAGACTGAGTCTTCTTTCGATCAAAGTCGAGGGCGAAGTCCGGCTCCCGTAGGAGTCCGGACGAAGTTTTCCTGTAGCCGAAGTTGGAGACGGAGTTCGGCTCCCGTAGGAGTCCGGTCTACAGTCGAAGTTGGAGATGGAGTCCGGCTCCC